>NW_015650699.1:361308-369086 GCF_001515625.1 Sinocyclocheilus rhinocerous | reverse complement strand
ATTTCTTAATTTCAGACATTCGTAAATTTAGGGATGCACTGATCTTAACTTTTCATGGCAGAATCCAATACTGATTATTAATGTATTTTATTTAAGCAAAAGACAAGAAAGACTGGAATATGAAATATGAGTAGGAAGAATACGGTTAGTTGCTTCATTATATTTTGATCTAAATTAGACTGTATAATTTTAAAACCTGAAGCAAAAACAGAATGGTCTGACTTTAGCTTTGTGAAATTAGGCTACATAAAACATACCAAACAGCAGATGGGCTGAATGAAAATGCAAATTCATTCTCTGTCAGTAAGTGGCATTTAAGGAAGAGCAGTGATGCATTTTACCTCTGTAAACACTAAATGCACTATGCAAGATAAAAGGAAAATGCCATCTAAACTGTTTCTTAAGACAGTCAGTTCCCCTCAGAGATACATTCATACTTTGCGCATCGTGAACAGTGAGCTTGCTCTGCCTGCTAATGTATTTTCTCCTCTTTGCCCCTCTGGCCTCTGTTAACGCCGTTTACAAACAAAAACAGATCGGTGCATCTCTGCTCAAATTCAAATATTAAACTGCTTTTATTTTGGTGGTTTGCCAGCAAATAAATAAATGTGCTGCATGTTTCAGAGTGAAGCGCTGCGTGTCATGGGCTGCACTCAAACACATTAAAAACTGCAGTGCATAGGTATTTTTATTTAATTTAATCACAGCATTCGCAATATTACTATGGCATTAAGCCATAATGCGATATCGATTATATGTCGATATATAGTGCACCCCTAACTAAAATAATACTATTTAATAATAATTTAAAAAAAAAACTTAACACATTTGGTCGCCCCTAGCATTTACCTATTTCGCCTATGCGACGGGCCGGCCCTGAGGCAGCCATCCGTGGCGCCATCTTAGCTTGTCATAATAAAATAAATTATAATGTTAATAAGCAATATTATATAAAAATACTCACTGCAGTAAAGTGTGATAACTAGCCCCAGTCCCCTATAAATATTATTGTATTATTTTTTCACAAGACATTCACAAATTATTATTAATTTATTTATACCAAAAACTGTTTACTGTATATCAATATTCTTTAAAATATTTTCTTTTGTGTTCAGCAGAAAAAGACATTTGGTTTGTATGGTTTGGAACAACCTGAGGGTGAATAAATGATGACCGAATTTTCGGGTGAACTATCCCTTTAAGAGGAGCGAGTGGAACTCAGTGGCAGTAACAACAGGGTGGTGGGGTGTACTAATAATTTCAGAATTTCTGTGGAGCGTAGGCAGCAGAGAAAGCGGACCCCTGAAAATTAGATAGATGCAGTGGAGGTCCACTATCATCATGCAGCCGGCGACCAGCTCCTCTTATCAGTAGAATGGGCTCGTTTGTTATTTATGGGGAGATATACCCCCTAATGCATCGTCTCAGCTGCCATGAGCACCAGCGCTAATGAAAGCCCTTCTTCCTGACCCACTTCAGATTAATACACCACTTTATATTGAATACTTATATAATTTTATAATTGAATCCTAAGTTGTGTGTTCATTAGAGATACACCTAACAGCAATATTCATTGCTTGAAAATGTACTCGAGCACATTTAAGAGACCAAGAAACTGAATATAATCTGTATTAAGCTTTGAATATTAGTGGGTACAATACAAAAGCTTTTTCTATTAGAATTTTTGGTTATAATTTACATGCATGCAGGGAAATTGTGCATTTCAGTTGATGTGACTGATCATTTATTTAAATATCTTTTAAATTTTTTAATAATTACAAAACAAAATATAAAATGATGTTTAAAATACTTTTAAATGAAAAAAAAAGTATATATATATATATATATATATACGCAGTAGATTTAGGTAAAACACTAGGGATGTAACGATTAAAGGGGTCATATGATGCGATTTCAAGTTTTCCTTTCTCTTTGGAGTGTTACAAGCTGATTGTGCATAGATAAGATCCCTGAAGTTACAAAGACTAAAGTCTCAAAACCAAAGAGATATTCTTTATCAAAGTTAAGACTCTGCCACGCCCCCCTAAAACGGCTCATTCTAACACGCCCCCACATATCTACCACACTATATGGAAATATTTGCATAATGCCGCCCAAATGAGCACGCAAAGAACACGCAAAGAAAGAAGTCGTGGTTTCAGTAACCGCAGTTAGTGTTGAAGCAGCATGTTAGGGAGACGCTGTGTGTTTCTAGGCAAAAGCACTTTATTTGGCCTTCCGAAAGTAGATGCATTTTGGAATCTTTAAGATTACTTACAACAGAACAGCAATGCATTTTATGGACGACCGTTTCGTGAACCTAGGAGAGGAGGTAATTCTGACTTTGCTATGACAATCTGGCGCTTCTGAATCAGCTACTGTTTTGTTATTAGTTTAAGTATTTGCTATTGACTGTTCAAATGCGGAGTTTTGCGCATCGTGTGTGTGTGAGTGTGTGCGCACGCGCGTGTGTGTGTGTGTGAGAGAGAGAGAGAGGGAGGGTCACATCACAGTGGAGTCAGCTGTTTTAACCGTGGCTTGTGTACTGCAAACATTTTAAAATTTTAATTTAGTTTTGTTATTTACATTTACATTATATATCAATTTTGTTATTTAGCAGACACCTTTATCCAAAACGACTTACAAATGAGGACAATAGAAGCAATCAAAACCAACAAAAGAGTAATTATAAGTGCTATATTAGTATATTATTATAGTGTTATATTTAAATTTCACAAAGAAATGTGGAGCATTTTGTCCAAGCAATAATAAAAGGACACATTTAATTTATAATTTGTCTTAAATCTCATTCTGTAAAAAAAAAAAAAGTGAATCGAATCGAATCGTGAAATCAAAATCGTGAAATCAAAACCGTGACTCGAATCGTGTGAATCGTTATATCCCTATAAAACACTAAAAATTGATTTTTGTTACAGTTTTTTTAGATTTACAAGTCTATTAATTGATAACAGCTAATTAATGGAAATGGAAAGATAAAACACTGATTGTTTAGACGAACTAGCGTATTGACCATTCTCGTAGCCTAAGGCTTTCCGCGTGACCTCACAGAGACCTGAATGACAGCTTTGTCAAACATAAGACCCAGAGGAAAAATTCATACTCGTACTCATTCTGGCTGTTTCTCCTTCAAACATCCCTAAGAGAAACATATTTAATGACAGAGTGAATCAGGTCATTTGAGGAGAAACTGTACAACTTGCTACTCCCACAAATATAGATTAATGAACAGTCTCTTCCCAGTTCTCATCTTCTGGACTAACAAAGGCTTTCAGATGGATTGTAGAGCTGTATTCATAAAATTCAGATGAAGCAGAACAAATGTTCATTTGTCAGATGTGTGTGCAGGTATTCTGTACTCCCATTCAAGTGTAATGTATTAAACCCCCTTGAGTGCAGCGCACCTCAAATGGATCCTCTCAAATTATAACCTTTTTCTACACAGATGAGCCCTAAAAAGCAGTCATCATGGAGACTGATCAGGACTATGCTTGTGAAATACCATTTGCGGCTAATGACTTCAGAGTGACATGTGGGTTCCTTTGAAAGCTGCTAAAAAGTGATGCCATCGAGGACATCTGCTCAGTGCTGCCTTGAGCAATATGAATACCAGGCCAATAACATTACCCAGAATGCATTTGAAATGAAATCCAAACTATCTGACATGGCAATAAGAGAATTTAGTTTTTGCTAAAGCAAGCATCACTATTCCTTTTGATCATGTTTAGGGTTAGTGAATTGAACAAACCCCTAACTTTAGTATTAAATTGTGGAATTCATCCGACACCGTTTGTGCAACAGACATATGATTCCTCAAATAATGTGGCTTGTTGAGGAGAGGAGTGTTTTTATTCTTCTGTGATTTTTCACCTGGTGGAGGATAAAACCAAGACATAAACTAGCATTCGGATGTTTGTCTTGTATTAAGATAAAGATTTTTTAAGTCTCTTATGCTCACCAAATCTGCATTTATTTAATCAAAAATACAGTACAATATATTTAAAAATGTAATTTATTCCTGTGATGTTAAAACTGAATTTCCAGCAGCATTATTCCAGTCTTCATTGTCACATGATCCTTTAGAAATCATACTAATATGCTGATTACCAAGAGCTTGTAACACTCTAAAGAGAAAGGAAAAAATGAAATCGCATCATATGACCCCTTTAAGAAACATTTCTTACTGTCAGTGTTGAAAACAGTTCTGCTGCTTAATATTTTTGTAAAAAAAGTTTTTTTTTTTTCAGGATTCCTTAATGAATATAACGTTCACTAGAACAGCATTTTAAATGTTTTTACCGACATTTTGATCAATTAAAAAAATGTTACTGACCTCAAACTTTTGAATAGTGGTGGGACTTGAGTGGGTATTGAAGGAGGGACTTGAGCAATAGAGAGACCAGAATATCATAGAGACTTGAGGCTTAACAGCAAGCATTATGTTTGCATAATTGCAGCAAATTTTGCGCATTTGCATCAGAAAACGTAACCTTGCTTAGATTTGCACTCTCATAACAGGATATAATGGTTATTGATGGCTAATTGAAATCATCTACCTGCTATATCGTTTTATACTTATATTGAGGGGTTTGTTTTAATCCTTCGCTTGATCAGGTCTCACAGATATGTCCACTGCAATTTCTTTGAGATGCTCTGAAAGGAAGGTCCAGCCTCAAAGGAGCTGGAAAGAAAAAATATAATATGTATTAAGTAGTGTCTTTTGTGCAGGAAATACTTTTATCGTCTGATCTTAATAACCCTGACCATCATTTAGGTTAAATAAGTCCTTTTTAACTCTTCTCTTTCTTTGCTCTAAAGGCATGGCTCTAGCTTTAATTATGACATATTGATTTTGTAGTTAAGCCTTGTTTGGCTTAATGAAATCTTTTGTTGGCCCTAATTCTGTCTTCCATTGTCCCCTCGAAGCGCTTTGATTTTTGTCCTCACCTTTCTTGTGCCATTTGAAATATTTAATCTCGTTTTGGTCCTAGTCAACGTCAATGGCTCCTTAAAGCAGACACTGTTGCCATTTATCTTCAGTTTCCGAAAGCTTGTGTATTGACTCCTAGCCAATCAATTTCCTAAATGATGTAATTATCTGCTAGTCTTTTTTGCACATTTAAAGTTGAGAGTTTATTTTAGATCAATTCAGACCACTTTGTGTGCAAATTGCACAATTGCATTGCCTTCAGATTTCTCACAAATCCAATTGGGATTAAGGGCATTGGAGTGGAATGCTTAATGAGTGTTATTTGTTTTTTTTTATGTTTGACTCTCTCACGCTTTTTTTTCTGCTAGATGGCAAATAGGTTGTCCTCCATTTGTTGACTAGGAAATATGCTACAGTGGCTCTGCAATTAGGCTCAGAGTAAGTTGCAAATGTTAATTTGGCAGAATTTGTTTGTTTGGTCTGACTGTACTGCATATGTTAGTATGTTATTTATGGTGCTAGGATGCATTGCTGTGTGGTTACCAAGATGTTCTGAGTTGTTTTCAGCACATTGCTAGAGTATATGGTTGCTTGGGTTTTCTGGCAAGATGCTAGGTTGGTACTTACTGGTCCAAGTAAAAAAAAGTCAATCCTCAAGTCTCAATTATATTCTGGTCTTTATATCAATTACATTTTTACTTTTTTAGCATCTCCCAGGTGAATCTATATCCCTGTTGAAAAAAACAGCATATGGCGTAAGAAAGTTACCTAATTCGCAAAATTCATTTTCCAGCTGCAAAAATGAACTACAGCAATAAAGTACTTTAAATTGAAAATTGAATTACTTAATGTGTCTGTTGAAACAAGAGCAAGTCTTGGTGGTGCTTATGTTACTATGTTTAAAATTATGACAGTCACTGTATGACCGATAAACAAAAAATGTAATACGTCTATATATCGGACTTTAGATTTAGTACCCTACAAAAGGCCTTTCCACCCCATAGTCTCCACTGAAGCAATTGTACCCCTCTACTGCTCCAGCATGGGGCAGGGGGGCTGAAAGACGACGCCGTCCCAGAGGGAGTGTCAGTCTCTGGCTTTGGTCTGGTTGAGCTCGGGTTGGTTGCAGAGGGGTGGGCGGTGTGTAGGGGGGCTCCATAGGGAAGAGGGGACTGCAGGCCACTAAATCAGTGCACGCTTGTCAACATCCTTGGGCTGCGGGAATTACTCAAGTGAAAATAACAAATGGCTGTCATTGCAGAGCCAAAAACCTGTGATTATAATTATCACATCCCCAGTGACCTTGCATAAACTTTAATCTCTCTCCAATGGAGCATTTAAATAGCCTGTATCTACTGGCAGGGGGAGCAGCAGTGCCGGGCCACTGGAACACACGGGATCAGTGATTCACGAAAGAGCTGTCGCACTGAGCTGCGTGAGGGATTGCACATGCTGGAGACGGCCACGCTGTGTATATCTTTGTGTGCTTTTGCTGCTTCTTTGGCACTTTTGTATGTGTCTGTGCTTCACAAACCTGAAGATAATAGGAAAGTAAAGTCACAAATGATATCTCTTCAAAATCTCAATTGTTTCACACATGAGATTAAATGAAGATTTTGACTGCTGTCTCCTGCTTTTCCAGTAATTTCACACGTGTCCTTAAGGATGCATTGATCAAAAGTGAAAGTAAAGACATTTATGATGTTACAAATATTTTCTATTTCAAATAAATTCTGATCTTTTGAACTTTACATTCATCAAAGAATCCTGAAAAAATGTATCATGGTTTCCATTTAAACATAAAGCACCACAATTGTTTTCAACGTTGCTAATAATAAGAAATGTTTCTTGAGCAGCCAATCAGCATATTAGAATGAATTCTGAAGGATCATGTCACACTGAATTCAGCTTTGCCATTACAGGAATAAATTACATTTTAAAATATACTCAAACAGAAACAATAAACAAGAAAATTCTTCCAAGAATAAATTATCTAAGCTGCTATCTACATTCATATTAAAGCTCTCCTACTGTATGTTATGGCTTTTTCTTTCTCAACAGAATTTTCTTCTAAGCAGTATTTTGGCACAATAAATGCAATATATTTACATTTACATTTAGTCATTTAGCAGACGCTTTTATCCAAAGAGACTTACAAATGAGGACAATAAAAGCAGTCAAAACCAACAAAAGAGCAATGTTTCTTTCATTTTCACAAGTGCTATAACAAGTCTCAGTTAGCTTAAAGGGGTCATAGGATGCTACATGCACATTTACAAGTTGTTTGAACTGAAATGTGTGTTGGCAGTGTGTGTACACAACCACCCTATAATGATAAAAATACACCCAGTGTTTTTTTTTTTAATCTGGTTAAATGTTTTCCCCTTTCTCAAATCGAGCCGATCTCAGATGCCTGTCTGTGTGACGTCACACAGACAGGCCCCTCCCACGATAGTTTGATTGACAGAGTAGCGTTTCAGCACAGACTGGACTGGCGTCTTACCTTAGCTCCGCCCTGAGTGAGCTGTCATCAGTCCGCCACTGTTTCACCACTGGAGCAGATGCCCACAGGACAGGCCCCTCCCACGATAGTTTGATTGACAGTAGCGTTTCAGCACAGACTGGACTGGTGTCTTACCTTAGCTCCGCCCTGAGTGAGCTGTCATCAGTCCGCCATTATTTCACCGCTGGAGCCGATGTAGACAAGAATGACTCCTAACAAGTGGTTGAGGTGTTTTGTTGTTGGCTGTAATAATGAACATAGCAGTCGTCATTTACTCCCGACATCTGAGCCGCTGAACTCGCAGTGGATTACATTGTTTCGGAAGGC
>NW_015650699.1:344342-361249 GCF_001515625.1 Sinocyclocheilus rhinocerous | reverse complement strand
TTTTTTGCTTTTGTTAATTGTATAATAAATGAAAAGAAAACAGATAGAATACAAAAACATTAGAAAGCAAGTGTTAGTTGTTTTTTTTGTTTTTGTTTTAAAGAAAACTAGCAGCAAATGAATAGAGTGCAAGTCTAAAAGGGACAAGTTTTTTTTAAAGAATAGAATTAGAATAGAGAGTGCTATTTTCTGTGCATATTTTCTATTTGGACCATACACATCTTTTATTCAATATTTATTTTTATTGGAGCAGAATCATGCATTCTACCCCCTTTCTAAGAACATTTTCTCCATCTGATATGTTGTTTTAAATCGCAAGTCACTTTCTGTCTTTTTCAGCCCAGTGAAACCCAGTGAGACAGATCCCAGTGCGATGAGTGTGAATATGTCAATCTCTCTACTGTGGCAGTCAGCTTAATGGGTCTGCGTTAGTGTGGCCCTTCACATTTCAGCACAGGCCCTGGTGTGTCATCCTAATTGATAGGAATCCCTTCTGTTCCAGGCAGGCATCATTATTGCATGATTAGCTCTGATTACGAAGATATCGACTGCTAGGATTACCAGGCATGACAAAGGCTGGTACTGGCCTTACAATAAGCAACAAGATTTTATTTTCAGTTACTACCGATCATGAAATAATTCTTATCAACAGTTTAAAGCAGATTTTGTTAAAAAATTCAATGTTAGTCATGGCTATATTTACATGGATTTTGCAGATCATTATTACAAAATTATTTTTGTATACTACGGGCGTTTTTTCCCAGGCAGCTGATAAAAACCATTGCACACTGATTCAGCCAGTCAGATAAGAGCTTGCCAGATTGTAAAAAGTGCTTATCAGTCCTGTTTACATTATGTATCACATGGTTAGTAAACAGTCTCACTCTCAGGCAGCATGCCCACAGACCTGTAGTCCATAGTTTTACCATTTAGGTTTAGTTTTCTATTAATCGCTACATCTTGAATGTCTCTGTAGCCTATATAACTCCAATAACCACGCTGAGCTCTGTGTTCGTTATTACTTACAGTAAAAAGATGACATGTGATTTGCCAGTTTGCCTCAGGGTCATGGTAACAGATATTTTTAATAACTCTCAAATTCTTTATTGTTTTTACGCAGCAGATGTTTACTTATATATCTGGCCGACATATTTAAACTTAATCAACAGTCAATTGCCAATTCAGAAGAAAGGCTATAGTAATGAATGCCCATGATATCCAAAGCATTTAAACACATGTCAGTAAATTCTTGAGAGTGTAACCCTCAGTCAGATGAGTGAAGTGTTTTGACATTGACATATTCCACTAGAGGGCAGCAGATGGTACTGTAATGTTGAACTGTAAACAGTTTGAGTGTTCATCTTCATGGGTCATAGTGTATTTTTAACATGAATGCACTTTGGCACAGATCTCAGTTAATGCAAATCTTATTGAGAGGTTTGGTCTTATCACCCACCAAATGAAAATCATGGTAACACTTTACAAAAAGGTCCTATTAGTTAAAATCAGTTAATGCATTAAAATAGAATGATCAATACAATTTTTGTAGTATTTATTAATTTTTTGTTAACGTTTGTCATTGTCAGTTCATTTTAGCTCAGGTCCATTAAATATATGAACAGATACATATATTTAACATTTTATTTTAATAATGTATTAGTAAATGTTAAAATAATGTTAACTAAGATTTATAAATGCGTTAGGAGTATTTTTCATTCTTAGTTTATGTTAAGTAATGAAGTTAACAAATGTTAACTAATGATTTTTTACCAAAATCATAAATGCATCAGTCACATAGAAAAGTAATAGCACGCTTCTCTTTAACAAGCCAACGTGTTTGAGATATATTCATGTCCGTAGCACAGGTCACGTGTTTTATTTATAAACAATATTAGAATTTCTGAACATTTCTATTCTGTTATTATCCGTCATGAGGGGGTTCACCCAAAAATGAATTTTTGAAAATTGATTTTTTTGAATGAACATTGGGGTTTGCATCATGCTCTATATTAGGTGTCTATAACTACAATGTGCTGCCGTCAAAAAATAAATAAATTAATTACAAATAAATAAATTGTTTGGTACAATGTGCTTATTATATTCAAGGTATATTGCAAAACACTTTTGCTGCTGTTTTTCTGGAATTAGGTGATTATTAGGTATTGTTAGTATTGTTTAAGTGTGGGTTAAAAGACTGTAATATTAATTACAGTTGTAAGTACAAAATATAAGTACAATGTAAAAACGTATGTACACAGTAAAAACATTTTATCAAATGATTAATTTAAATGTTACATAGTAGTTACAGACACGTAATATAAAGTGGGACTGGGGTTTGTTCAAATCACTAACTCCAAGGCAAAGTTCAGTTCTACTGTGTTCTGCACACAGAACTCATGTTCAGTAAGGGCTCTGTTGGCCCCTTGTGGCCCTTGAGACGACAGCCATTGTAATAATCTTACCCTGATGCTTGACTCTTGCAACACCATATTAATAATACCTTGTAATGCATTCTGATATCGCTTCAATATGAAACCTGCTACATGGTATTAATTTCACTGGCTGTGGCATCCTGTGACCTGTGCCTGCAGTTATTGCATAGAAACCTACAGCAGATAGCAGCATGCTCACTGCAGACACTGTGGGTATTGATGTTGGCACAGGCACCATTACTTTAATGTATAGCTTTTAGATTTTGGTTTTAGCTGTGTGTTTTCACGTACCAGGTCAGCGTGTGTGAGTCTATATAAATGTATTGCATGTGCATGCCACCATTTCAGAGGTCTCTCACATGACAGCGAGCGTGGAGGACTCAGGGTCAAGTGATTTGCCCCCGGGTCAATTGACTGCAGCTCTTCTAACTTCCAGCCATTAGCTGGAGTCCCCTGGCAGCGGGACCCGCCGCTTTGATGAGATTTAGCTGGACTCATTCTTAATGTGATATGAAGACCCTAAAATATGTTTGTTATGAAAGCTCCTCCTTTAAAGTCAATTTATTAGCACAATAAGCAGGCTGGTTTTTGGCCTGTCTACTGAAGACTGAGTCTGCTGTTCTCCTTTATAGATTTTCTCTGATGTTGTGTTTTTCTCTGTCGACTCACAATTAGATGCAATAACACAAGGGTTGTATTCTTTCATTTTTTCAGCTAAAAATGCTTTTTATTTTTCATTTTAAAAAAGCACATATAGGCCTAGTGAAAGATGATGTTTTACTTTCATTAAGCAATGGGTGGATTATTTATTCTCTATACAAATGGTAATAGTGTTGAATGGGGAAAAAACTGTGATATTCTCAGAAAACAATTTAATAATATTTATATTTAAACATTTTTGTGTTATCCTAATTATTATCAATAACTACAATATCCTGGACCTGCAAGTGAATATACATTTTGTATTTTTACTGAAAACACTAATATGCCATCTACTACATAATGTGTGAAGATCACTGCTTTACACACACAGATTAACATTTGCACAAACACAAAGATACGAACAGCACATAGCTGTATTACCAATACATAAATCATAATGTTTCAACATAAGCTAAAGTTTATTTCCTCCACTGAGCTTTTATCTTGGTTTGGTGGTATTTAAGACACTTTGGCTGAGTCATTTATTACTTTTGCTGAATAGATAATGGTAGACTTAGTCTATTACCCCAAGTTTTGTTACAGTCCTGCATTTTAACATGCACTTTACTAAATCACCCAACATGTGCATTTTCAATGCATTTTCTATGCATTGAATGTCTGTGGGGTCCAAAACAACACTGGACCCCAGTGACTTTCCTTGTATGGACAAAAACAATTAAAAGACGATTTAAAAAAACTCATTTGAACTTTTCAAATTGAAAATGAAAATGTCTGGAATGAAAACCAAGTGCATAAATGTGAGCATTAAAATAGGTAATGAAAATAAAATTGAAAATCTTATATTTCCTTTGTGGTATATGGAAACAATATATATAAATAAATATAAGCTTTACAGAACTTTATTGAGAACGGTTTTAACAATGTTTTTCATGCTTGTTCAATAAACAATTATTGCACATGTGCGCAGTCATAAACAATTATTGCACCAGACACTTTACAGGAAGCAGACAATTAAGGTCAGAGTTGCAATAACTTAGGACATTAAAGAGACCTTTCTACTGACTCTAAAAAACGGCAGAAGATGCCCAGGGTCCCTCCTCATCTACATGAATATGACATAGTCCTACTACATGGAGGCAAGAGGACCGTAGAATTGGCCAGAGCAGTAAACTGCAATGTCCGTAATGTAAGAAGCCTAGGAGAGTGCTACAGAGAGACAGGAAGGACAGTTGATCATCCTTGTAGACCATGATGATGAGATGCACTTTAGTTGAACATTAAAGCATGTCAACATATTCTGTTACACCAAATACACATCATTTGCATCATATGACCATTTTAAAGCCACTGGTGGCCACACCAGATACTGGCTGCTACTTTCAATCTCTTTGTTCAGAGTCACATTATTCCATTTCTCCTTGTCAATTGTCTGTGAAACTTGTTCAGTTTACATCTCAGTTACTGAATCCATTTATGTTAATACAAATATTTACAGACGTTAAGAAATTTGCTGGAAATAAAAGCAGTTAAATGTGAGCGGACATTTCTTTTTTGCTAAGTTTATTTTAAAATGTTATTTATGCCTGTGATGGCAAAGTTCAATTATCAGCAGCATTTAATCCAGTCTTCAGTGTGATTCTTCAGAAATTATTCTAATATTCTGATTTGCTCTTCAACAAACATTTCTTCTTATTATTAATGTTGTAAATAGTTGTTTTTTTGTGTGTAAACTTTAATATATTTTCTCAGAATCATTTGATGAAAAGAAATTTATTTGAAATATAAGATATATATATATATATATATATATATATATATATATAAAAATGATTTTATATATTAAAAATATGAATATACATTCAATATATGTATTCAAATTGTAATATTAGGATGGATATAGATGAGGTGATACAGGTGTTCTCCGTTTCTGTTCATTTATTACTAGCAACTGTGCAATGGTTTGATATAACATACACTCACTCAGTGCTGCAGTTTTCTTAGTCAACTCCTTCTAACTGCCGAATTCCCCGTACTAGCTGCACGTCACAACAGGTATGAGCTACTTGCTATATTACCATATGTAACCTAAACATATCCACATTCTATCATTATACAAATCATAACTCTAAACATGAGCAATGGTAGTGATTCTCGCTTTAGCAAACACTTCCAATTATGTGATTGGCTGCAACTGCTGCAGTCTTTATTTAGTTCATGAACTTAATATGCATTATGACATTGTCTCTTTGTTGGTTTGTATGTATCTCTGGGGGGCCTGGCAGCAGCAGGGTTTGTTCAGCTTGAGAGACAAAGGTCATTTCGGGCCATCAACAGGACACAAGGTCCTCCTCCTGACCACTGATCACATCACTCCTGAGAAACAGAATCAGATTTCTCTCATGAATCAGATTTCTCTCATGTTGCACTTTCCAGTTCAGAAGCTGAACTAAAAGAAAGCAGCCAAGCATGCTCTTTTACAGCCATATCCAAGTAAATTTGCTGCGAGATTAAAGTTTCAGTCTTTGAAAAAAAAAGAAAAGCTATTACACGGCTCTTCTTTTGTTGGTAATATCAATGCGGCATGCTCACTGTAGGCTTTTAAGTTCCTGGTGTGGCAAAGAAATCCTTTTAAATGCAGATATGTAATTAATTCTTCATGTTTAGGGAATTAAACATATCTTAGAATGCAGAGGCCGGTGTGTAAGCGTGGTTATTTTATTATGTGGCAGATAAAAGAATGCCATTGACCCCCACCTCCCTGCTACGCTGTATGCTAGCGCTATCACAAAACACTCTGCGCCACTACAAATTCATTTCAGACGGCAAAAATGCAAAGTCCATCCTATGATAATAGAGAACAATCACAATCAGGGGCGCTTATTCTCCAGGGTACAGTCTGCAGTCAGCATAATGCGCCCAGGCGGGCGCAGTGAACATAAAGCAGTTTTCAGAAACAAAGAGAAGGAGCAAGAGTGCATGCCAACACTTATACATCACAGACATATTATTAACCTTCACACAGCAAGGTGCTCAGAGAGAAACAGTCTACAGAGAGAGCGTTCCTCTCCTGTTGTGAACAGCTGTGTCATTCACTCAAGCAATACTCCAGCTGAGCTCAATTGAATGCTGAAACAGAATGCAGTTGCGATAATTGTAGCACGTCTTATGCCGGTATAGCTTGAGCCCAGTGCCTTTTTTTAATTAATAAAAACCAAAAGAAAGGGTGAACGTTTTCCCCCCCCCATTTGCTAGCTCTGGCTAATGTGTTGTAATTGACTGCAATTTTCTAATTGTGATTGCCATTTTAATTTTACTCTTGACTGTGCAACTAACAGTGTATAATAATTAAAATGGATTGCATACGGTGTACCTGTATGATTCAGCCAGGCTTGAACTTAAACCATAAGTTAACTATTAGGAAACTAGGAGGCTATGATCATTTTTCACAGAGTTAGAAGCCTTTAGATGAACTGTAAATGGGTAGTTAAAGAGGATTTTAGGTTAAATTGTACGAGGGAAAGATTCTTCATTTTTCCCACCATTTTTGCTTTCACAATTTTTTTTAAATAGCAAATGATTTTTTTAGAAGTACAAATATTTTGTGTAGTCTCTCAGATTATTGTGAGGTTATCATGCATGCATAATAATTATTTAAAAAAAATCAAAATGCTATTTAAAATAGTTTTAGATGGAGCAGAGCATATCACATCTCAGGACTACATATATATATATATATATATATTGTAATTCCTATATAAGTTATGCTGGCTATTTTAAAACGTACTGTATCATAATTTCATCATAGTTTTTGGACAGATGTTTGTTTGTTTAGATTTTCTCTAAAGGTTTTTTTTTTAAAACTCTTCTATTTAAAGCATGGAGTGTTATTTCATATGTCAGGCAGTATACACTATATCTTTCTTGTGTTTTCCTCAGTGGCGAATACCTGTTTTCCTCGGATCCCCTTGGGATGTGTGCCTCTGTAATGAAAAAGGTTCCTGCTCAGATTTTTAAGTGTATGGTCCAAGTGGGGCAGACACTTTCTAATTTAGAGGAAATTTGGTGAAATGGCTAGATTCTTTTTTTTTCTTCACTCGGCCTGAGGCATCTTGTTTGTGTTTTTCACCCTCGAGTGCAGACAAATGTGGGTCGTTTCCAACACAACTGTTAGAAATTAGCTGATAGACATCAAGGCAGATAACTGAGACCTGCAGCATTAGAACGGGAAAGGACATTAATCTTTCCAAAATTAAAATCTGCGCTGCTGCATTTAGGATTGAGGCCACCACCATATGCCAGCCGCCCGACCGCCAGTTTTGATAAAACTGTTTAAGGAGAGGCGAGATTTAGATAAATTGCCCATGGTGCTACTATAAGTGCAGTGGAACAGAGGAGGGGTCCCTGTTAACCACGAACACGTGGATATGAGCCGACTGTTTACAGCGACCCCAGTGAGGCCGTCAAGACCACCAAACTGATAACCTGCTGTTATTGATGTCAGGGAGGCAAAAGCCAATGCTATCTGCATGTGTTGCATACAATGCAGTGTTTGTGAATGATGGGGTGGGTGCATGTTTGTGCTTTGGAAGTGCATGAGGGATTCTTGGCTTTTCTTGTTGTGGATGTTCCGGCACACATATATTGCTTCAGTTGCTTAGTGGTTTGGAGAACACAAAGTATTCCTTGCTTTGAATGATCCCTAAGAGCCCAGAACTCCAGCAGCGAGATCATATGGGGCCGTCCTGCTTCACGCTCCAGCAAACACATGAAGAGTGTATATGTCAATGTAGCCAACCGTCGGGTTGTTTGGGATTAGAGATCTCTCATGCAGCTACCTGCTGCTAATATGCTGAGACTCGTATCGGTATGATATATCAGCGTTAAAATGAACAACTAGAAAATATACACAGTCACAATGTTTCATTGCCCTGCTGCAAAGACAGCATATGTTGCTGTTGTTTTTTAATGTTGGTTCCTAAAATCTACGCTGATGTGCTGGTTTTCTCACCAGCTTTCCGAAAGAAATCAGCCAAAAATTTGTAAATGTTTCAAATGTGTTTCAAATTTGGTTGGGATTTTTACTTGCCATGTCAAAATGCTTACTGGCCCCGCCACAAAAAAAAGTTGTTTTCATTGTTTACCATTCTTACCCATGAAACCTTGTACTTTAATAAATAATGTTAGATAAAGACAAATAGACAGTACCAAATTGAGTTCTCTTTCACATCTTCTTGTGCTTGAACGGTTTAAAATCATTTGAATACTTAAACTGGCAAAATGTGCATATTTATAAGGTGTATTTTCAGCAGGTTTGACTAAAAAATTGGAACTTCCAACTTGGAAATTTCTAAATAAACTTTTTTGTTGAAAACCATGCTAGCATTACAGTTTCTTTGCACCTCATTTTCTTAGCATCAAATGCTTTTGTGAGCCGATATCTGACCAAAATATATTAATGATGAATTTCCCAATTTCCACTTTGGATGGAACGCAGTATAAGTGTCCTTGTCTAAAAACACCTAATTATCTAACTATCCTTGCTCATAGGCAGAAAAATACATGGATGCTTCATCTGTCTGCTCCAATGTAATTATAATCTCCCAACAGACCTCCATGAAATTGACATTTAGGAATAACTGGACAAGTGAAAATAATACAATTTTGCAATTTTCAGGTGTACAGACAGTATTTTTGGCCAGCGTTTGTCTGGATTTTAAGGGTAGGTTAGGATGCCGGTGGCAAAAAGCGGCAGATTACCAGGTTTATGGTGGTGAGATAGAGCCACCAACCCAGCTGAGTGGCTTATCTCCGACGGCCAGCTCTGGTCTTGGACCTGTCTGCCAGCCCTCCACACCTGTCCCGCAGCACACCATTGACCACCTCCCCTCTCCTCCAATAAACAAGCAATTACTGACCCAAACAACTGTCAGGGACTATGATCAAATAATTTAGCCAGAGTGAGAGCACCTTAATACAGGTCAATTTCACTCTGTTAGACATGGTGGCTGAGGAAAACCGAGGGATAGCGTTTCCAGCCTGTCAGGGGAATGCTATTGCCACTGCCGATTTAAAGGTTACAATCTGCGGTTCCTGAAATATTCTGTTCCACACTAGGGCCGGAAAATTCATCAGAAGCCACTGCACCAGACCTTCATTACGTGGTGCTGTATATATAAATATTATTAATAGGTAACACAAATAAATATTAAGTTCATTGTTACAATTATTGTTAAAATATTTAAAATATATGTTTGCTGGGGAAACTTGTGTCAGTATGTTGTATTTACTACAGCAGGGTCCAAAAGTCTTAGACCACTAAAAAATTCACATGAGTTTTAGGATTTCTTAGTTTTTGCTGTCTTGTTGTTTTTTATTGCCTTGTTTTTATTGTCTCTCTTTAGCTTTAATAAAAGCAAAACCTTATGATTGTGCACTCTCAGAAATAAAGGTACAAAAGCTGTCACTGGGGTGGTACCTTTTCAAAAGGTACACTTTTGTTCCTATTAGGTTCTAATATGTACACTTTAAGTACTAATATGTACCTTTAAGGTACCAAAATGGACCCTTTAGGTACAAACATGTACCTTTTGAAAAGGTACCGCCCCAATGACAGCTTTTGTACCTTTATTTCTGAGAGTGTGAAGTGAACTGAAAATTGAGTGTTTACTATTGTCATTTTGCATTATTGACACAATATTTTCCTAATTAATGCTGTACAGTTGCTTTGACACAATCTGTATTGTTAAAAGCGCTATGTAAATAAAGGTGACTTGACTTAAATCAAACTTAAATTGGAATAGTGACCCAGAAAAAATGCAGAATATAAAATTATTTTAATTCTGAATAATTTTTTATTGTTTTACATTTTTTTCAAAACCCTAAACCATTGCTGATTTCCAGATTTAAATGAAAAACTTCTCATAATTTCAACAGTCTCAGACTTTTGAACTCCGAACCACTGTCTTTGTTTTCACCCTCTAAATAAGACTGCCAAGCCATTTATGATGCCCTTTCAAATTTCTTTCAGTTTCTCCAGGTTTTGCGAGTTAGGAGGACAAACATTAGCTCTGTCCAGATTCAACTAATCTTGCTCAGCCTTCTCCAAAGTACAATCTCAGCTGCCATCTAACCTTGGTCCAGACTATTATCAGATCTGGATCTAATTGAACCTTCATGGAATAAACCTTGTCCAGTCACAGGGCACAGAAATCTTGATATACTCCACAAGAGTCGTCCATGACATGGGGTCTTCAGCTGCTAACTTTACATCTTTACAATTTACCACTTACTCTGTGGTCTACACCGGCATTTGTGTGCACAACACCAAACACTGTAAAATGTTGTTGTGTGGTAAAAGGTACCAAACCAATTTTATTGGCTTTAAAAAAAGAATAAATAAAATTTTTTGATAGTAAACTGTTTTTTAAGCGCTTGTTGATGGCTTTATCCTCCTCTTCCACCTAGTGATTTCTCTTTAAATAGAAAAGACAAGGCCTGGAGCCTTTCTCAAGCTTATTATGGTAATAATTAGGAGACTGATTTTATCTCAGCCTGTACAATCACAGTGAGAGGCAATGGCTAAATAAACAGCCAAAGTCCTTGTGTCCCCAAGGGCTGTTCAGTGTAATTAAAATCAATAGGTTCTTCCTCCCAGGGCCTCTTTAACCCAGCCAGCTAAGCCAAGGTTCTTTTATTGTTAAGCAGTTCTCATTCAGTTCTTCCACCATGACATAGAGCTTCCATTACGTTAAATTGATGTATTAAGACTTAGAAATGAGAATGTTGTTGCAGATCCATGGTAGGCAACCATGGGATAGGTGAGATGGCTTTATCAATAATCAGTGTCTAGTTACCTTGGTAAGGTTAGGTGACCTTGACTGGGAATCACCACTCATTCAAGGATTTGCTGTAGCTTATTATTTAACCCAAGTTTGTGACTCCGGCTACATTTCAGCAAAACTCCAAAAGCAAACCTGCACATAAAATTCACTGCAGTTTCCAGCTGAAATGAACACTAGTGGAAGTAAACCAACTTTTTTTTTTCTTTTCTTGCCTGTGTGAAGCATGCCGATCAGTATCATACCTTGGAGATGGAGAGCTGGTCCCCTGACTGAGCCCGGTTTCTCCCAAGGTTTTTTTCCCCTTAATTTCTGTCACCTGATGGAGTAAGGGTTTCTTTCCAAAGTCGTCTTTGGCTTGCTTAGTTGGGGTCTAAAAGACACTTAACACTCAATTTGATGACACTGACAATATCGAATGAGAACAAAACTTGTATTGAATTGAGCTGACACTATTGTCTTCTGCAGAGCTGCTTTATAGCTGAATTCGTTCATAACTTGTGAATTTTGCAACATCGACACTGTTTTTGAACTGAAATGAATCAACATTGAACTGACTTGAGCTGAATAATGACTGTTGTCTTCAGCTGAGCTGTTTATCGCTCAGTATCGAGTTGAACTTGTTTCATAATAAATTAATTTTACACAGTTATTGAACTGAACTGAACTGAACCAACAATGAACTGACTGGAGCTGAAAAATGACACTAGTGCCTTGCTACAGATAAGCTGCTTTAAAACAATCTTGTATAAAGCGCTATAAAAATTAAGGTGACTTGATTAATTCTGATTATGACAATGTTATGATCTTTAAATTCTTCTACTATTTTGACTTAACTAATATTTTTCAACATTTGCATCACATAACAAACTCCATTCCACATTTGCTACAGTCACGTTTAACTGTTTCGGAAAAAATTGTATATGCTTTTTAGCGCCATTCATTGTTGTAAAATGCGCTACAAGCAATGTAGTATTGTTTTACAGAATACCCATGGGCACATTTTTTTCTTGACACTGGCTGTTTAATAAACCCTTAGAACAGCTTAGCAACCATGTAGAAATGTGTTGACAACTAACAAGAATGCCTTAATTATTGAAGCATATTTAAGCAAGTCTTCAAACTAATTTAAATTTTAAGATTTCAGATAAGGTTTTGTCATGCCAGAATATTTTTTTTCTTTTTTTAAATTTCTGTATGTGATGATAGTCATTTCACATTAGCTACTGTAGAACTGAGTCTTCTAAATGATGGTCCTTCTTTAAAAAAATAGCTTTCACTGTTTTGAGCCGTACACATCGTTTACATGGGTTTTGTGAGCAGCACATTTCATCAAATGTCTTTAGACGATCATTTGCCATCGGTTAGCAGAAACGCTAGCGAGCGATTTTGGTGAAACGATTTCCTGCTTGACAAATGAGACATCATCGGTTGTATGAAGCTCAACGTGAGCCGTCCTTCCTGTTCCTGCTATGCACATGAGTCCGCTGATGCAGTTGTTGCACAGATGACAACATGGCACCCGAGCAGTGCCAGATCCTCTAATAGCCCTCTGCCTGACAGAGTCTGTCGTGATGAATCGCACAGCTCTTCCCTGGCTTTTCAGACTTAATTTTCTGAAGATTGCTTGCCCGTTCAAGAGGAGAGGGACCTGATTCGCACTCCTGTCCAGGAGCCTGGGGCCCTGATGAGATGTCACTATTGTTCAGCAGAGCTTTTGGCATGGAGGCTTAACTACAAGTGGCTGCTTTTAAGACATTGGCTCGAATTACTTGACTGGTAAAGCTAAATAGCAATTAGACATATTTGTACCTTTTTTAAATATATATATATATATATATATATATATATATACTGGAAATAATTGACAACGGACGTTTGAATTATTAAAAGTTAATACTGATGGTAATGCGGCCACAAGACATCATATTTGTGTCTTTCTGTAAGATTTCAGATAAGGTTTTGTCATGCCAGAATATTTTTTTTCTTTTTTTAAATTTCTGTATGTGATGATAGTCATTTCACATTAGCTACTGTAGAACTGAGTCTTCTAAATGATGGTCCTTCTTTAAAAAAATAGCTTTCACTGTTTTGAGCCGTACACATCGTTTACATGGGTTTTGTGAGCAGCACATTTCATCAAATGTCTTTAGACGATCATTTGCCATCGGTTAGCAGAAACGCTAGCGAGCGATTTTGGTGAAACGATTTCCTGCTTGACAAATGAGACATCATCGGTTGTATGAAGCTCAACGTGAGCCGTCCTTCCTGTTCCTGCTATGCACATGAGTCCGCTGATGCAGTTGTTGCACAGATGACAACATGGCACCCGAGCAGTGCCAGATCCTCTAATAGCCCTCTGCCTGACAGAGTCTGTCGTGATGAATCGCACAGCTCGTCCCTGGCTTTTCAGACTTAATTTTCTGAAGATTGCTTGCCCATTCAAGAGGAGAGGGACCTGATTCGCACTCCTGTCCAGGAGCCTGGGGCCCTGATGAGATGTCACTATTGTTCAGCAGAGCTTTTGGCATGGAGGCTTAACTACAAGTGGCTGCTTTTAAGACATTGGCTCGAATTACTTGACTGGTAAAGCTAAATAGCAATTAGACAGTTCGCCCACCAAACGGAAATTAGAAATTTGCCAGTGGTCTTAAGATGGGACTGAGTTTTGCTGCCTGCACAAACACTTTCAGACCATCTACATGAGCAACTATTGCCACCAAATGGCTTCATAGCTCTTTGTAACGGGCCATCCAAATGGTATTTCTTTCTCCCAAATCTACTCCGGAGCAGCTGAAATTTCTCTGTTAAATTCTCCCGTGGAGCATGTTTGCTGCCTATATCGGATCGCGCTGAATCATTTCCATCAACTTGCTGGTGTTCTAGGTTGTGTGTCACAACACATGCCATAGATTGTCAGTCAAACGTTAGGTTATGACACCTTCCTTATTACAGCATTCATGATTCTCTGAACACATGAGATTCTCATTTGAGGCTGAGGTAATATTTGATAAACAGATGCAATATGGCAAGAGCAGTTTAGTAAGTCTCAATGGATCAGAAACAGAGCATCCTGTTACCCACAATGAATGAGATGAGACGCAGAGATGAGACCCAGCAATATTTAACTCTCGCTGGATCCATTTGCATGAACATTTTGCCCACGTTTGACGCTTAACTTTTTATACAGATTAAAAAGTATATGAATGTGTAAAGGAAATTGTATATTTGTACCTTTTTTAAATATATATATATATATATATATATATATATATACTGGAAATAATTGACAACGGACGTTTGAATTATTAAAAGTTAATACTGATGGTAATGCGGCCACAAGTCATCATATTTGTGTCTTTCTGAGTTATTCCTGCAGTGTGTACTGTAGATATGCTTTAAGTTGCGATGAAAACAAAAAGAAAAAGAAAAGAAACATGCATAGATTAATAGTTCATAAAAAGATCTATAACCCGCATTTTTAAAATAGAATTTTCATTTCATGCTGACTTTAGAGAAAATCTATGACTTGGACTTAAAAAAAATTATAAAATGGGTGACTTGTTTACACAAGTTCAGTGCTATAGCACGAACAGCTATCAGACTCTCTGTTTCTCTTTTCATAGTGAAAGTAGAGCGAAATGCCGTTGGAGAATGAATCAGATGGACAGAATGAAATCCTGCTGTGAAAGACTAACAGATCAGTTCCTGAGAGCTCTAATCCACTTGTACTCACTTATCTTGTGTGACAATGAGGCTTCCTCTCAGACTACAGAACTTTCCTGTTGTACTTTGTCTTCCTAAAGCAAATTTGTCTTGTCTAAGTGTCTTATACCTCCAAGACAAACAGTTTACCTCTGGCAGATACAGATTTTGTCAATGCTTGAATGTAGACTGTCAGTTAATCTCCTCTTGCTGTTAAAAGAGAACAGACTTCCCCCAACAGATTTGCATGTCTGTCCTCAAACGCAGGAGACTCCATAAGTGATGACTACAACAGATAACATAAAAATCATTTGCCTAACGGCCTCAAGCATCAAATTACATTTCTGCACTATAAAAGTGGTAACCTGTAATTGGGACCTCAAAGAGCTATTTGTACCTCATTTAACCCATAAAAATTGTTTTGTGAGTATAAATTAATGTATTTAGGTTTATTCAGCAATATTAAATAATATTTTTGGCTTGATTAAAACCAGAGATGTTTCATCATTTAGATGTTTCTGTTTTTAGGTTGCCATTTTTTTCAGTGTAATGGGGGGGGGATGGTAGACTAAAATAAAAACTTTTTGTTACTTTGATCACACTTATACAGAAAGAGCTCACCGAAAATGACAACTCATTATTAGTCATCCAAAAGTCATTCCAAATTGGTATGCTGTTTTTTTTTCTGTGGAGCACAAAATGAAATATTTTTGAAAATCTTCAGACAGAAAATGGCAACTCTTCCACACATTTATTAAACTTTTATTGTGATTTTTTTTTTAATGTATTTATTTATTTTCTTCTTTTTTGACACAGATGGTCACTATGAGCTGTCATTACAAAAAAGAGCATCGTTGAATGTCTTCTTTTGTGTTCCGTGGTAGAAAGTCTTACAGGTTTGAGTAAATGATGGCATAACCTGTGTTTTTATGCCAGTAGTTTTGTGATCGGGGTTTGAACGCTATGATCATGGTACGTTTTACAAATTATAGTGTAAGGCGGAAAGGATTTTCCCCTTGGTGTAAGTTAAATGCCAGTGCTGGGCATCTTAAAATAAAGTGTCCTGGTAAGAAAGTGACAGGGAGAACACAGCCATGGCAGTCACTTGCTTGCTTTGACAAAGTACAGCCATTATGCAAACATGACAGTATTTCTCTGAGGGCAATTTCTAAAAATTATTTCAACAATGTAACGAGTGAAATGTCACCACTTGCTAATTATGTTTATGCTAATTGTTAATTAGGCTCTCAATGAGCATTGTCTTAATTAACAATGGCTGTGAAAATATGTGCAGGGCAGTAGAACATAAATGAGTCCAGTAATTGCCAGCCTCCGGTGATTAACACAGATATATTGGGATTTTACTGCTTCTGTTACAATTCAATTTTAATTTCATTTTTGATAATAATTCGCCTGTCTATTTAATTGCTAGGGTTGGTAGAACAGAAGTTTTTAGCAAGCATTTTTGATTGCAAACTTCATGTAATCAACTTGATTCAAAGCATTTTAAAAATCATTACCCCATTCAGTCCTTTTTTTAAGGATATAAAACATTTTTTGACAAACTTTTCCTTCTCAGATGCTTGACAGGGTCACATGAATAACACATAATATTCCTCTCATCCAGTAGAGTCAAATGAATTCATGTTTTACTGCATTATGATGATACAGATGCAAATTTTACACAATACTTTACAGCTCTATTGTGGTTAATTGAGCTAGTGGTCAACAGTTTAGTTCAGTATCTTTAACAGCATATTTATCTTCAGCAGATCATTAAGTCTGGTACTGTTAGCCAGTGTCACACTGTGAGCACACTTTATTTGAAGCCTCCCCAGTAGCCTATGTATTGAATAATGCATTATAAGGGTACCGACACATTGTAATGCATTATAGATTAAGATGCGCTCCTGTAGAACAATGTGGATTTACTTTTGAATTGTAACATGCAGGATGATGATGCACCAGCCAATGTGTTATGATAACGGGGGCAGTCATGGTCTAATGGTTAAAGAGTCGGACTTGTAAGACTGAAGGTTGCGGGTTCGAGTCTCAGGTCCGGCAGGAATTGTCGGTGTGGGGTGCGGGGAGTGAATAGCCAGCACTCTCTTCCACCCTCAATACCACGACTGAGGTGAGACCCTTGAGCAAGAACCGAACCCCCAGCTGCTCCCCGAGCGCCGCAGCAATATGGCTGCCCACTGCTCCGGGTGTGTGTTCACTACTATGTGTGTGCACTTGGATGGGTTAAATGCAGAGCACAAATTCT
>NW_015650699.1:328683-337255 GCF_001515625.1 Sinocyclocheilus rhinocerous | reverse complement strand
AATGTATTGTAAGTTGCTTCAGAGGTATTGCAAGTATTACATACAACAATAATAAAACAGCGCATTGACATAAATAAGGAAATTTACTTTTGGTACATAAGTACTTTTAAAAGCAAGTACTTCTGTACTTTTACTTAAGGAAAAAAACTGTCTTTACAACTTTTACTTGTAATGGAGTCATATTTGACCAGCAGTATCTGTACTTTCACTTAAGTAATGGAGTTGTGTACTTTGTCCGCCTCTGTATAACACATTGAACATTAAACATTTGGGGAAACACCTGCATTCAGGAAATAGACAGGACAAATTTTCATTTCATGTTGACTTTAGGGAAAAGCTATGACTTGGACTGAAAAAAATGGGTGACTTGTTTACACAAGTTCAGTGCTATAGCACAAACAGCTATCAGACTCTCTGTTTCTCTTTTCATAGTAAAGGTAGAGTGAAATGCAGTTGGAGAATGAATCAGATGGACAGAATGAAATCCTGCTGTGAAAGACTAACAGATCAGTTCCTGAGAGCTCTAATCCACTTGTACTCACTTATCTTGTGTGACAATGAGGCTTCCTCTCAGACTACAGAACTTTCGCGTTGTACTTTGTCTTCCTAAAGCAAATTTGTCTTGTCTAAGTGTCTTATACCTCCAAGACAAACAGTTTACCTCTGGCAGATACAGATTTTGTCAATGCTTGAATGTTGACTGTCAGTTAATCTCCTCTTGCTGTTAAAAGAGAACAGACTTCCCCCAACAGATTTGCATGTCTGTCCTCAAACGCAGGAGACTCCATAAGTGATGACTACAACAGATAACATAAAAATCATTTGCCTAACGGCCTCAAGCATCAAATTACATTTCTGCACTATAAAAGTGGTAACCTGTAATTGGGACCTCAAAGAGCTATTTGTACCTCATTTAACCCATAAAAATTGTTTTGTGAGTATAAATTAATGTATTTAGGTGTATTCAGCAATATTAAATAATATTTTTGGCTTGATTAAAACCAGAGATGTTTCATCATTTAGATGTTTCTGTTTTTAGGTTGCCATTTTTTTCAGTGTAATGGGGGGGGGATGGTAGACTAAAATAAAAACTTTTTGTTACTTTGATCACACTTATACAGAAAGAGCTCACCGAAAATGACAACTCATTATTAGTCATCCAAAAGTCATTCCAAATTGGTATGCTGTTTTTTTTTCTGTGGAGCACAAAATGAAATATTTTTGAAAATCTTCAGACAGAAAATGGCAACTCTTCCACACATTTATTAAACTTTTATTGTGATTTTTTTTTTAATGTATTTATTTATTTTCTTCTTTTTTGACACAGATGGTCACTATGAGCTGTCATTACAAAAAAGAGCATCGTTGAATGTCTTCTTTTGTGTTCCGTGGTAGAAAGTCTTACAGGTTTGAGTAAATGATGGCATAACCTGTGTTTTTATGCCAGTAGTTTTGTGATCGGGGTTTGAACGCTATGATCATGGTACGTTTTACAAATTATAGTGTAAGGCGGAAAGGATTTTCCCCTTGGTGTAAGTTAAATGCCAGTGCTGGGCATCTTAAAATAAAGTGTCCTGGTAAGAAAGTGACAGGGAGAACACAGCCATGGCAGTCACTTGCTTGCTTTGACAAAGTACAGCCATTATGCAAACATGACAGTATTTCTCTGAGGGCAATTTCTAAAAATTATTTCAACAATGTAACGAGTGAAATGTCACCACTTGCTAATTATGTTTATGCTAATTGTTAATTAGGCTCTCAATGAGCATTGTCTTAATTAACAATGGCTGTGAAAATATGTGCAGGGCAGTAGAACATAAATGAGTCCAGTAATTGCCAGCCTCCGGTGATTAACACAGATATATTGGGATTTTACTGCTTCTGTTACAATTCAATTTTAATTTCATTTTTGATAATAATTCGCCTGTCTATTTAATTGCTAGGGTTGGTAGAACAGAAGTTTTTAGCAAGCATTTTTGATTGCAAACTTCATGTAATCAACTTGATTCAAAGCATTTTAAAAATCATTACCCCATTCAGTCCTTTTTTTAAGGATATAAAACATTTTTTGACAAACTTTTCCTTCTCAGATGCTTGACAGGGTCACATGAATAACACATAATATTCCTCTCATCCAGTAGAGTCAAATGAATTCATGTTTTACTGCATTATGATGATACAGATGCAAATTTTACACAATACTTTACAGCTCTATTGTGGTTAATTGAGCTAGTGGTCAACAGTTTAGTTCAGTATCTTTAACAGCATATTTATCTTCAGCAGATCATTAAGTCTGGTACTGTTAGCCAGTGTCACACTGTGAGCACACTTTATTTGAAGCCTCCCCAGTAGCCTATGTATTGAATAATGCATTATAAGGGTACCGACACATTGTAATGCATTATAGATTAAGATGCGCTCCTGTAGAACAATGTGGATTTACTTTTGAATTGTAACATGCAGGATGATGATGCACCAGCCAATGTGTTATGATAACGGGGGCAGTCATGGTCTAATGGTTAAAGAGTCGGACTTGTAAGACTGAAGGTTGCGGGTTCGAGTCTCAGGTCCGGCAGGAATTGTCGGTGTGGGGTGCGGGGAGTGAATAGCCAGCACTCTCTTCCACCCTCAATACCACGACTGAGGTGAGACCCTTGAGCAAGAACCGAACCCCCAGCTGCTCCCCGAGCGCCGCAGCAATATGGCTGCCCACTGCTCCGGGTGTGTGTTCACTACTATGTGTGTGCACTTGGATGGGTTAAATGCAGAGCACAAATTCTATATCTGTGCCAGTTATGGAGGGCTTCGGGTGAGCAGATCGACAACAGCTTTGGTGCCTATGCTCTATTACTGAATCGTCATTATTAATGAATCATCATTATTGTTCTGTGTTTTCTGTGTTTTTTTTGGCATGTGGGTGATATCATGCAAGAAAAACTTTCCACAAATTGCTCGCCGAAGCCAAAAATCACATTGTATTTTATGCGAAACTACGATGCATCTTTGCAAAAACCAAAACTTCAGCCATTGTTCATCAGTGCTCCTTGACAGGTATAGCAATCACCTATGCCATCATTTTGCATTTTTTTGCTTTCATGATCCCCATTGCCTGTTATGCAGCAATGCTTAATCAACTCATCCAAATGAGTTGATAGCATTAGGAGCCACTATTGACAGACTAAGAGCCCATGTACAAGTTCAGAGTATTATACAATTGCTCCAGAGAGGAACATCTTGTCTTAATTATCTGAGGCCATGGATAGAGCTATACAGAGGCTTGGTTGAATTTGACATGAACAGGGAGAGCATTTGTGAATGATTAGTGCAATGCTAATGACTACTTGAAAATATTAATTTCCATACCCTGGTTTTAACAGCCCATCCTCTGTATGTGTTGTACAGCATCAAGGAACACATTGATTAGTTCTGTATTCTTGTACACACATTTTATTTACTAGTCTCTCCTTACACCGTAAGTTATACATCTGTTTCACTAGTTTTAAAGTAAACTGCACTTCAAATGTCATTTTGCTGACAACAGTAAATCTGTGCTTTACAGGTTGTAACACTGTAGCCAAATAAAAGGGGATTAATGGTAGTTGCAGCTGGCTGGGACAATAAAAGAGGAAACCAATTATTTGAAACCAGCAAAGCTGTGAAGACAACTTATTTTTGTTGGCTGTTTTCTTTTGCCATAGTCCAGATTTTATCTGCTGAAAATAATGAGCACTTTTTTTTGGCTCTATCTTTCTGTCTTTGATCTCCAGAATTGGAGATAATGATAATCTGCCTCTTTAAAGAGACATTTTGTAAATGTTTCACCTCTTCACACATGGCCTGAAGATATAACAGTTCATCTGCCACAGTTTAACTAATGTTATTAGTGTGTAATATAATGTAAAACATCAGCTAACAATTTCAGTAAACTATACATGAACAGTGGATATACAGTAACTAAGTAGAAATTCAAGTTTAATTTATTAATGTGACTTGTTTGTAAAAGCAGCCATAGAAAATAAAGAAAAGTCACAAATAACATCTAATAATTGTTTCTCCAATGAAATTAAATGGAAAGCAAATGACTATTGTTTAATTCCCCTGCTTCTCACATTTTCTTCATGAGAAAAAGACCCCAGTAATCTCACTTTGAAGTTTAAGATGAAATCTCAGTTTGCCCAAATCAGGGTTATCATTAACTAAAAACCATATAACCATAAAAACCATATAAGATAGTTTCATTACTTCAAAATAAATAAATAATATATATATATATATATTATAAAAATGATGCTAGTTGCCAAGGAAACATTTTTTATTTCCATTTAGTTCAAGTTTAAGTGAAAAAAATAACTACAATTAAATCAACTAAAACTAAAAAGTAGTTTTAAAAACTACATAGGTAAAACACAAATTACTAAAATCTTAACTAAAATTAAAATAAAAACAAAATGTAAAAAAAAAAATTCTAAATCAAAATATTAACAAAACACTATATATATATATATATATAAAACAACTATAATATACAATAGTATATCAATGATACTAAAATTACACTGGTCCAGATACCAATATATAAAGTTAGCATAACTATAAATAGTCTCATTCGGGGTCTAAAGTTCTTGTAGTATGTTTGCTGTGTTTATGGAGTGGTAGCTATTGCTAGTGATGATTTGAAATGCACTGCTTAGATACTAAGGTTAGAATTGTTAACAGGTTGCTAGTGTAAATCCTGCGAGTGCAAATCACACATTCAGGCTGAGCAATCAAATGTTCTTCTAGAGAGTACATTCATAATTCACAACCCTGCCGCAGAGGCCCCTGAAAAGTCCGGTTGTGTGTTGTATTCCAAATCATTTGTTTTTAAACATACTAAATATTTCTAGAATCGTATCCCATCCAGAGAAGAGACCTGACTTAACCATCAGAATATTACATTAATACAGTACTCATAAATAAAGTTTATAGCTTTATTGAATGATCACTGTACGTTCACCATAAGACCAGTTTTTAAGATTTTACATTGTGTCAAACAACAGTTTCTGCTCTCTGTAACTTTGTGATCAAATGTATTTTGACTGATTGACCAAGTGAGCAAGTGAAGCCCCAGAATGCTGTTCTTTCACCTCTCTTTGGTGTAAGTATACGTGTGCTGGATTTACAGCCAGCATTCTGTGTGTTCATTTAGCTTATAGGACTCCTAGTTTCAATGCATTTAAACAGCTCCTGTCTGCTGTGATGCACAATTTAGAGCTCCATCTGCAAGTGCAGCAGGAGATACCAGACCACCCTTGCATAAATCCCCCCAAACAGTCTCTCACCAAGTAGAGAAATAAGAGGCCTGCAAAGGTAAGACAAATTCAGATGGTCATCAATATGTCCCCTTGCCCCACTCGCCAGCGAATGTTTATCAGTGAGTCAAACGGTTGTATTGCTTATTGACTGAGGCACTATAACCTCAATGTGACACAATAGCAGAGGCCTCTAACCTGAAATGATTGCCCCCAGCATACGTTTTTCTCATGGCTTCAAAGATTTCTTTATTTATAGTTCCTGAATTCTTTTGCTAGTTGTGTCCTTTTTTTGGCCTCATAGGAGATATCAGTAAATGCATCTATAGGTAAAAAAAGAAAAAAAAAGAAGAATGAACCATAATTATATAAATAAATATATTATTGCCTAATGAAAATGAAGCACGTTTTAGAAACATTACAACTGTTTGCTTTGTGACATTATTTTTGACACAGTTAATCAAATACTCCCCAAATTCCCATTACCATAATTGCAAACATTTTACTTTTAATTTTTTGTGTAATTCCATTAATCTCAACGATGATTCTTATTACTGTAAAAATGTTGTAAAAAAAATTCATAATGTTTTTCATAATGTACATATTTAAACAATTTACATAATTTGTTCTGCATTACAGAAATTCTTTTGTTTTTTTATGTGTGCATTATGGTACTGAGAATTGTGGGGAAAACTTGCATAATTGTCAGAATTGTCATTGAAAATGTCATTATAAAATATTAATGGCCATATTAATGGCCATTAAATTGGTCAAAACTGACAGTAAAGACTTGTACTGTATTACAAAACATTTTTTTTAAATAAATAAAAGAATCCTTAAAAAAGTGTATAAAGGTTTCCACATAAATATTAAGCAGCACAACTGTTTTCAGCATTGATAATAATAATAATAATAATAATAATAATAATAATAATAAATAATTAATGTTTCTTGAGCGACAAATCAGCATATCAGAATGACTTCTGAAGGATCTGCTTTGTGACATTATTTTTGACACAGTTAATCAAATACTCCCCAAATTCCCATTACCATAATTGCAAACATTTTACTTTTAATTTTTTGTGTAATTCCATTAATCTCAACGATGATTCTTATTACTGTAAAAATGTTGTAAAAAAAATTCATAATGTTTTTCATAATGTACATATTTAAACAATTTACATAATTTGTTCTGCATTACAGAAATTCTTTTGTTTTTTTATGTGTGCATTATGGTACTGAGAATTGTGGGGAAAACTTGCATAATTGTCAGAATTGTCATTGAAAATGTCATTATAAAATATTAATGGCCATATTAATGGCCATTAAATTGGTCAAAACTGACAGTAAAGACTTGTACTGTATTACAAAACATTTTTTTTAAATAAATAAAAGAATCCTTAAAAAAGTGTATAAAGGTTTCCACATAAATATTAAGCAGCACAACTGTTTTCAGCATTGATAATAATAATAATAATAATAATAATAATAATAAATAATTAATGTTTCTTGAGCGACAAATCAGCATATCAGAATGACTTCTGAAGGATCATGTGACACTGAGGCCTGGAGTAATGATGCTGAAAATTCAGCTTTGATCTCAGGAATAAATTACATTTTTAAATATATTCAAATAGAAAAAAAGTTTTTTTTTTTAAATATGCAATAATATTTCACAATAGTACCGTTTTACTGTATTTTTGATAAATAAAAAAATGCAGTTATGGTGAGCATAAGAGACTTTTATTTTTTTTAAAAACATTAAAAAAAAATCTTACAGACCTCAAACTTTTGAACAGTAGTGTATTTTTTAAATCTTATTTTAGTGTAAATTGTGCCATAATACATAATAAATTAGTCTGATCATTTTATTCCTTCAAATATATGCAAAACTATTTGTATTGTTACAGGTAAAATATCATTCCAGTAATTTGACGAATAAGATGCTACAAGTTTTGCTTTCAGATTTATAGATTTCTTTGGTTTATACTGCTAGTACGTAACTCCAGAAATGTATTTTATTGTCATTCATGTGGAGTGTCCAGATTCTCTTCTATGCATTCTGACTATAAACAGTGAGATTGAAGAGAAGCGCGCCCCCCTCTGGTCAGTTTTAACACATTGCATAGCAGCAGCTACTTGCTACTTGCAGATGTCTCCATGTCTCCTGTGTTAATTATCATTAAGATTTTAGAAAAAAAGGGGTAGAAATCATAACCACCCACCAAAGCGTTTTTTTAACACTAATATGGTTTTCACAATAAGAGCTAATACAGTACATCATAAGATCATGGGAAATGTGCTTACAAAATGAGATTATGCACTCATTATCATGGCTGTAATGTACATTTTATGTTTAGTTTTTTGTAAAAAAAAAAAAAAAAAAGGAATTGCTTAAACATGAATGCACCACAATTAATAAGAGAAGGTATTAAACCTCAGTTGTTATTTATTAATTTCTCCTGTTGTCTCTCCTCTCTCTTTCCCTCCGCTGTGTTTGAAACAGCCGGGTGTATATGTGTCCGTTCACAAACCCTCGGCGCTAAGATTGGAATTCTCCTTTCTCATTACCAGCCTTAATAGACCCCCTCGACCTCATCCCAGACCGAGATATTATCTGATCCATAGAATTAATTAATTATAGCCCAAATATTATAGATTATTAAAAATAGCATAAGTAATAGTGTAATATCTCAAGCTGTCGAGTTTAATAGTCAACATTGTCTTGGCACCTCTTATCAGTGGGAGACACCCGGTCAGAATATTGATTTCTAGTCGTTTTAACCATCATCTGCTGTTGTGATGGAGAATTGTCAGGCTTTTGCTACTCTGTGCTCATTTAAAATCATTAGATTGCTTCTGACGCTTTGACTAAAGCTGTCTTTCCTCCCAGAGCACTAGAACGGCACAATATTTTATATTGTGTAAACTGACTGCAAATTTGTGCTGTCACAGCAGAAAAAAAACCCTTTTATTATTATTGTTTATTATTTTAAGATGACCGTTATTTAGAGCTGGGGGGGGGGGAAATAATTTAGTATTCTAAATACCTCTGATCTACCCCAGCTTCCCTGGTCAGTTTTAGCTTTTGATATTATCTCATGCATTTAAAACAATAGAGACCTGTGAATTTTTTTTTATTATCTGGTCAAATGATCTGGAATATGTAACTGACTTGTGCTCATGCAAAATGGTTTGGGACGCTGTTGTAGGGTTGTCTTGGTTATTAAATTGTCAATAATGAATATGTTATTGTCAATGATTTTCTCACATGATCTAGG
>NW_015650699.1:283265-327686 GCF_001515625.1 Sinocyclocheilus rhinocerous | reverse complement strand
GCAGAAAAAAAACCCTTTTATTATTATTGTTTATTATTTTAAGATGACCGTTATTTAGAGCTGGGGGGGGGGGAAATAATTTAGTATTCTAAATACCTCTGATCTACCCCAGCTTCCCTGGTCAGTTTTAGCTTTTGATATTATCTCATGCATTTAAAACAATAGAGACCTGTGAATTTTTTTTTATTATCTGGTCAAATGATCTGGAATATGTAACTGACTTGTGCTCATGCAAAATGGTTTGGGACGCTGTTGTAGGGTTGTCTTGGTTATTAAATTGTCAATAATGAATATGTTATTGTCAATGATTTTCTCACATGATCTAGGCTGTAATAAAAAAGGAAATCGGTTCGATCTGTTTCATGTGTGTAGACTTGGGGGTCTGTGAATAGGACAATTAAAATGCAAATTATTGTGCATAATATGATTAAATTGACAAAATCATTCAATTTGCTACTGGGAGAATTTCCTAATTACAGCAATTCCCCAATCAGCTAGCAAAACAGCCTGGCTGACTCAACAGCCAATTATGTTTTCATGGATAGACAAATTGTGCTTTCATGGTTAAACATATCTGAAGTCTACTAGGGTATAATCAAGTTGCAAATGCAAGGTTTTGTGCTGTATAGTGTAATTTGCATAATTTACATAATACATAATTTAATCAGTTTGTTAAAATTAGGATGCTAGTCTGTACAGAAGTATGTGCAAATGTAGGCTACAAAATTGAAAAACACTCATGGGAAAGCCTATTATAATGGCCATTATTTGGCCCCTGGATAGATCAGATTAGAAGTTGAATGTCATGGCCCGTGATGCTGCAGCCTCTTGCAGGGGCTTATATCGTGACTCCCATGGGTCCAGTCTTGATGGGATAATCATGTTCATCCTTACAGCTGATTGTTTTACCCATTTTTGTGCAACTTTTAATTTCTTGCTTATAAAGGGTCATTGCCTTCGATAATTGCAAAGAACTGACCATCTGAACCAAACAAAATACAAAATAAAATATATATATATAAAATCAGCCAATAAACAATTAAAAATGCTTCTATGTGTTTCTGTTTTGTCCTCATATTGAAAAAGACACTGCTAACCACTCCAAGACATCACTGCTTTCAAGTGGCCCATTTTCTCATTAATTTCTCTGAAAACAATGATTATGGTACCCTTCACCCAGTGCGGGAGATGGGAGGGAGAAAGTAAGGAAAAATAAGCCTCTTTAGTGTGTTTCCAGCCCAGTGCTCTCACGTTGGGTGTGATTTGACAGCCGTGTATATCAGAGGCCACATCATCGCTCACTCTCCTCTGGTTCTCCTCATACTCAGACGGAGATAATAGGCTATTAGAGGCATGGGATTAATTTGTAGCCAATTACCACTCACAGTGGAATATGAATGCATAAATAAGCCACGGCTTGTGTCTTAAATTTTGGTGATGATCAGAGCTGTGTAAAGGGGAGGGTAGCCAGCTGTTTGTGTGTGTGTGTGTGTGTGTGTGTGTGTGTGACATAAACGACAGGGTGTCCTGAGGGGACGGTTCAAACCCAAAAAGGACCTGAGCAGGGGGACATCAGCAACAACAACCAGAGACCGGCTGGATCAACTTCTGACCAAAATCATCTTAAGTAGCAGACTGCTCTTATTCGATGTCTTTTGACCAGTATGTGTCCTGTTGAATAAAGAACGGCGAAAGAAAACAGAAGTCAGACAGCTGTGCTGCCCTCTGGAGAGCTATGAACCGGGATAAAGTGCAGGCTGGCGAATCCATCGTGCCTGCCGCTGTGATCGTGGTCGCTCCGCAGGACGGCATGGACGACAAGTGGCTCGCTGCCGGAGAATTGCCCGTGTTTAACTGCGCCGGAGAGAGAGACGCTTTACCGGCGGAGAGTCGAGAAACCTCACCGAGACACGAGCCCTCACCCGCCGGCGCGCCTCCTACAGTCCACAGGACAACCTCCTTCTCGGTTTTGGACATTTTGGACCCCAATAAATTTACTAGTAAGAAGCAGACACCTAACAGGACAGGTTGTGATTTCACGTTTGGTGCGGAAAACAGAAGCGATGACTCAAATCACACGATGGACCACAAGTCTTATCAAGAGGACTACGACTGTAAAAAAACATCAGGGATTTTAAGTAAGTTACGATTGTTTTTTCCTTATAATTGTGTGTATGTTCAAAATGATGTTTAACATGACAGAGTGAAAGTACATCGTTTACAAATAACATGGGCGTGCATTTTTTTCAACATTAACGTTGTAGCCCAAGTTAAAATCATATAATGGAAATGTGGGCAAGTATGTGTGTGTGTGTTTATTATTATTATTATAAATCTTAATGCAAAATGTACCTGGATTGTATAAGGGAGTAAAAAGGCCGTGTTTTAGTTACTGTGATTGGTCACCTAACCCTAACGATTATAATTCACTTTTTTCACTTTTCGCTTAAAATGATACTGTGGTGTGTCAAATAAATTACTTGGAATATTCGTACTTTTATTAGTCTCATAATTATTTACGTCATAATGTTTAAAATAGTTTTCGATAGAGTATAACTTCATTGCAGGACACTGCTTGAAATCTCCATATTCAGAGCTGTTTTGTTGCTTAGGGTGTTTATTATAAGAAAACTCAAGTTTTATAACAAAATAATGTCTTTATTGTTAACAAATGCAACCAGACCTTAAACCACTCTTCTGCACCTGGAAGAGCCATAAAGATGGACTTAAACTAAAGTTTATTTACAGAAGGAATTGTATCAGTTTTTTTTTAAATAATTAAAATCCTTGTAAATGGACATGTTGTCTTTTTTGATTGAGTGGTTGTGGAGTGAAATGAGGGATTATTATAGTAATAATCCCTCATTATTCTAAAAGATGTTACTTTTACTGTTATTCGTGAGACTGGTAGAAACTTATTTTAAAATGTATGTCACTTGGCATTTTAATTGTGTGTGGGTGTGTGTGTGTGTGTGTTTGTTTGTCAGGTGAATACATAAAAACAAATCTTCAAATAAGTCTTACGTTTAATAATTTTAGCAATTTTTTGAGCTCCAAAGATTTGGGAGCACTACAGTCCGAGCACCTTCTACACTTTTTTTTTTTTTTTTTTTTGGAGACCCATGATCGATATCTCCTTTAATAAGTATAATAGGTTTTAATCTTGTAATTATCCGAATTTTGGTCCTATAATTTAAATGTTGAGAAAGAGTTTGCAAGCTGCCTGAAAGAGATATACTCATTTCTATAATAGGATATCGACCAGTCTGGAGCAGATCCTCCACATTATCAGCGTCTTTACGCAGCTAGTTGTGTTAAATTAAACACAATCGAATGAGTTTAATTGTTTTTTTCTTTAGATATATTAGTGCTTTGTCTGGAATCTAAATGGTGAAAACAGAAAGCGCGGTCTTCATTGGGATCATCTTATCTTCTGTGCCTGCATTTGCAAGGACAAATATGTGTCAACCTCTATGATTGATTAGAGGCAGCGCGCGAAAGCAATTTTCAATAAACAGTAATTGTAGGCTGCAATAATTTGATAAGGTTTGTGCTGTTTTTAACAGCCGCTTTAAATGGATGAGTAAATTGAGAGTTATCGATTAGACGAGCGTGCTGTGATTTAAGATGTCAAGACGAATTGACACGCCATCTACTCTGTCCACACTTTATATAAAGAGGAAAAAACGACTAGAACAGAAATATCAGTTTAATTTTAAGTGTAAAAATGTTGTCATTCCGTTTTTTAAGGATTTCAACTTTAAACTAGTAGGCTAAACATAATTAGGCATGTGCTATACACTCTTTAAAATAAAGTTGCTTCAAAAGGTTCTTCAAGCGATGCCATAGAAGAACCATTTTTGGTTCCACAAAGAACCATTCAGTCAAAGGTTCTTTAAAGAACCATCTCTTTCTTACCTTTTTATAATCTGAAGAACCTTATTTCGCCACCAAGAAGCTTTAGTGAAACAGAAAGGTTCTTCAGATGTTAAAGGTTCTTTATGGAACCATTTAGACAAAAAAGGTTCTTCTATGGCATCGTGAAGCACCTTTATTTTTAAAAGTAAAGTAGAAAATAATTTCTATCTTACCAATCGAAATCACATTACAAGAAATGTTACATATTTATTTAAATGAGAAAATTAAGGGTTTTATTTTAGAGAAAAATAGATGAGAAAAATATAGCAAATATAGAGTAAGAAACAACTGAATTTCCTTACTAAAATGCTTTTCTTCTCCCCGTTGGTGCTACCAAACTCATATCAGCGTGTTAAACTGTGTTCAGCTCTGCATTCAGCTCATTTGTAGACGGAGGTGTAAAGCTGACTTTTAACGGCAGTGTTGTGTGTTTCCACAGAAGACGGATTTGTGTTCCGGTCAGATGAATGCGAGGCTGATTTGACCCGAGGGCATCAGTCGGACAGCGAGCTGCAGGAGGACCTGTGCAGCGAGGAGAACAGCGCCCTGATGATCGGAAACAACGACGCCGAGTTTGGGCAGCACGAGGACGACGACTCACTAAGTAAAAGTCCAGAAGGACAGCAGACTCAACAGTCCTCATCAAACGGACAGAATCACTCGGTCAAACCCAAACGTAAGCGCTCCGGTTCAGACTCCAAGTCTGGCAAACCCAGAAGGGCCCGAACTGCGTTCACGTATGAGCAGCTGGTGGCTCTGGAGAACAAATTTAAGTCGACGCGATACCTGTCCGTGTGCGAACGCCTCAACCTGGCGCTGTCTTTAAGCTTGACAGAGACTCAGGTGAAAATATGGTTTCAGAACCGCCGGACCAAGTGGAAGAAACAGAACCCGGGAGCAGACACGAGCGCACCGACCAGCGGGGGTGGAGGAGGACCGAGCAGCGGGCTGGGCAGCCTGAGTCCTCTGAGCCCGTCTCCTCCTATGGGCGGTCATCTGTCCATGCACGCCAGCTATCCGGGTCACACGCCAGGAGGACTCGTCTGCACCACTCAATTGCCCTTTCTGCCGGGTCACGCAGTACTGTCACCCTTCATGCTCGGCCCTCAGACTTACGGAGCTCACACATTTTACGCGCCGCACTTATAAGAAATCATCTTCAGGAGATCTTGTCCCGGATCGGAAGAAACAGAGTGTCCGGTCAAATCCGGCACAGGAACATTTTTAACTTGAAGCACTATGCTGTTACACACTTGCAAAGACATTTGATAGGTTTGTCTTAAAAACTGAGATGTAGCAAACATTCTGCAACTGTGGCAAGCCCAGAATTAAGTTTAGGAATCATTTTCCTCATGTCCGGCAATACATGCTAATAATTAGATTTCATTTCAATATGCTTCATTTTGATAAAATGTGAATATTTCTCAAGGTCAAACTGTATATATTCAGTTATTATGAAACGTGTTTAGACATTAATTTTGAATGCACATGAATTAAACGATATGTAGGCCTACTGAAACAAAGAATGAGATTGGACTAAAATCGTGTAAACATAAGCCTAATGAAAAGTTTTTTTTGTTTTTCTTTTTCTGTGGGCCATATTATTTAATTTTGACGTTGCATAGACTGTGCTATTATTTAATTGTTTGTCTCACAATTAATTGGTTGAAATAAAATTACAGATGACAAAGAACAGTTGTCAAACATTTCGTTGAACTAAATTTAAAACCAAGTTTTACATGATCTTGCACTCTATGCTAATGTCTGATTTGAAGTTGAAGTTTATAAACTGTGAAACCGCTTTCTCTTTGCACGAAATTGACCGCGATTAATTCCAGCTTTTCGTGCAATGAAGCGCGAACAGGTGTTCTATTGGTAACCATTTACTTTACATTTCACGTCATTTTTACCAATTTAGAAACTTTCTCCCTTTTGAAACCCTTGTGTGTAATGACTTAGGCTGAAATAGATTATTGTTGCTTTAATTTATTTGAACATTACTTATGTACCTATATACGAATAGCTATATAATGTAGAAAATGCTATTATTTTACATTTTTAAATATTTAAAATAAGATAATAAATGCCCCTTTTAAATCGACTTTTTGATTTAATAGCTGACATTCACGTTATTGATATTTAAGCAACTGAGGACTACGGAAAGGCAGTTGAAAAGTATGCTTTTAAAATATTTCGATTGCAATTTAAAGTTTTGTTCGTTAAATGATTTGGGGCTATTATTGTATTTCCGTTTGCTAGTGAAAGTAAAGAAAGACTGATGTTTAACACGGGACTCGTTTCTGAAATGTTCGTACTTTAAGTACTATTACGTACTATTAATATTAAGTCATATTAAGGGGTCCAACACCTAAAGACGAATTAGTAATGCTGCTAAAATTCGCATGATTTTCAGCCTTGCTGTTGCGATTGTTATTGATGCATGCTTTGTAGTTATTCTGCTTAAACTTTGAATGGCATACAATATTACATTAAACCTATATTATACAAGCAAACCTTTCTTTTACTCGATATTCAACGGGAAAATAATGTTAGCGATTGTTTTGTAAAAAAGGGTTTTGTGTTAAATATTTTAAAACAATTGCTAAATTAGTTTCCTGCATGCCAGCGTAAGATCTTGTGCCGTCGCCAGACATATAACACACAATTAAATGGGTGCAAAAGCTACATTTCACGTTTACAGCATATTATATTAATTACGTATTATTGTTATGTTTTAGTTAGAATGCATTAAATACTTTAAATCACAATGTCTTTTTTTCCCCAATTTTGCAAGTGAATAAAATTAAGGGGGGAATTATAGTCGTTATATTGCACACGGACCATGACGATCTTTTTAAATACATTATTATTTTTGTCCGATGAAAATATTCTTCGCCGTCCGTTTGGATATCATCATACTTATTTACATATTTATGTAGATTTCTTTAAGAGTTTTTAAAGTTTGATTTCCACGGCAGAAAAACGCGTCCTACCAGTGTGAAGAATCCAAAGCGAATGCATAAATAAAAGGAGTCTTTTTTTGGAGTCAGACCCCACGAGTAAGACCGATGTCAATACACACCCATTCTGTAACAGCGAAATCCCTTTCCCAATTAACAACTTTAGGCTGGTTGAAAAGTATTGCTTCCTTGTTTTAGAAGCAATGCTATATTTTTCTGCAATATACAGTATCATGTTAACTTTGCCTCATTTAAAATTGTAAGCCATTCTTCATTTGTTGTAATGAAAAGATGTTTTTAATATAATTGCTACACAAATTATATTAATAAAAAGATGTGTGCTTACGGTTTCAGCGGGCCTAATCGATTAAGGTAAACTGTAAGCCTATTGAGATTGTGTTACTTGAAGGACATCCTAACATTAATATCTAAAATTTTATGCAAGTCTTAAAGTGTAAAAAAAAAAGAAAAAGAAAAAAAAAATCCTGCCTTGCTTTTGCATTCAAATTTTGCTATGGTGTATTTTTAATCTTCACAAAGAAACCCCTTAAATGAAGGAAGTCATGGTTTTTAAAATCAGAATAGAAATGCACTCTATATTAACATTCAAATAAGACTTACACAACACATTTCTTTAACTGTTCTGTCAATTTTAAATTCTAGATTACATAAATACAATGTAGCAAAGACAAAAGTTAGGAAATGACTTTTACCTTTTTAAAATTAGTTATATACCATGAAGAAAAAAAATATTGAAATAATTCAGGCATTACAAATGACAATCCAAAGTTTATAATGATGCACTTTTTTGTCTGTGTAATAATCCAAACAGCTGAGGTGTGGCGAGCTGTATCCTTTAATTCAGTGCATAGTTAAACTGATTTGAAAATTTCTCATGTTTTCTCTTGTCCATCATGTTCATGACCTCTGTAACTCGTCTCATGGAGCTCCTATGAGGAAACAATGTGGTTGAGATTCAAATTCTTTATTTACTCATCACTCGTGAAATATACTGTTCACCAATATTCAATAAAAATATACTTGACTTCAGTTATCTCCAAATATAACCAAAAATATCAGGCCAATTGAGTGATTTTGTATTTAATCTTGAACATATACTATAACTTACTTGTTGAAGACTTTCTTCTCTAGTCTTGAACGAGATGTACTGGCATTTTGCTTTAAATCTGTAAGGTTTGGGTACTTTTTCTTTGACTTTCCTTTGTTGCCATTCTTTCCCTTCCCGTACGTCTTTGAGGAGCCCAGATCTTCTCCAGTCGCGGCTTCAATCTCCCTCATGAGCTCTGGGTCTCGCCAATCTGAACCAATGGGAGAAAGGTTGCTAGAATTTACATCAATGCACCATACATTTCTTCAAATATTTGACTTCTTCAAATCTTGAAAATAAGAAACTTCTTCAAATTCGAACTATGCATCATCTTTGTTAAATCATTTATCCCATGGAATATAAAGATGATCAAGGCCTCAGCCTTTGATTTTGGTATAATGAGTGATAGTAAAAATGTGTGATGGTAAGGACATTTTTTAACTTAACAGTGGTGAAAAAGTTTAATATAACTAGGACTGGAAATCATTCTAATATGCTGATTTGATGCTCAAGAATAATTTCTTATTTTCAGTGTTGAAAACAGAAAATCAATTTGTGGAAACCATGTTTTTTTCCCAGAACTCTGTAATGAATAGAAAGATCAAAAGAACAGCATTTATTTGAAATAGATTTTTTGTAACGTTAAGGTTTTTACTGTCACTTCTGATCAATTATGAATTTCTTTCAAAAATATTATTACTAAACTTTGTACAGTAGTGTATATAGATAGATAGATAGATGGATGATAGATAGACAGAAAAAGTAGCAATTAAGAGACACAGCAGAAAAAAATATATTTAAAAAGGTTCCATCCTTAAAAACGGCTTATTTGAAAAATTTTGTAGTAACAATTCCCCTCTTCAGAGTTGCTGATTTCTCCAAGAACAAATGCTTCGTAAATCTTTCTTGTGCAAGCTCAGGACTCAAAATCATCAACATTTCATTAAGCATGTCCTCTACTGAAGATACATGCATATCTTCAAATGATAAAATGGTAGCTGTTAAATTATTTACAGTTTCCAAAGTGTTTAATTGCACAGAGTACTGTAGTGAAAAGCATGCATGCAACAAATGCCTTTTAAATGAATATGGAGGAGTTGGTCGTCCCTATAAGGATTTATGGAGGTGAAAGGCCCCCGTTACATGAGTGCTACAATCCGTCCTCACTTAAGTCAAGCCTTTAGGGGCTTCATTCTTGCTGTGAGGATGATGGGGGGCCCTGCGTTTAACTTAAGCTGTGCAGCAGGTCTGACTACTCTGTCAACAGTTCGCATCTGCATAAGTCGGGCACACATGAGCATCACAGGCAACAGCTGCAGTCAGCCTATTTGATTATCTATAGAAAACACATTTAAACACAAAAATGCTATGATAAGATGGTTGTGAAGTGCACAGTAATATTGTTCTTCGGGAGATTTGCACCAGTCCAGACTATTCTGGGTTAAATATAAATTAAGTTACAGAAATAATTGACTTCTAAATGGCAAAAATTGGGGTTATGGTGAGGCAGAAATGTGAACCTTATAATTTTATAAAGGCCTTTATATGTTAATTTTTCTGTTAAAACTTGCATTATTTCAGCTTCAAAGCTGTTCTCGTCAATTTTACAGCCATTTTATAGTTTATCACAGGGGTGCCCAATCCTGTTCCCAATCTCCCTTCCTGCAGAGCTCAGTGCAAACCCTGCTCCAACACACCTGTCTTTAATTATCAAGTGTCCCTGAGACCTTAATTAGCTGGTTCATGTGTGCTTGATTTGGGTGTGAGTAAGAGTTTCAGTGTCATGAAATTGACCCCATTCTATTGTAATTGTCTCACTGTAACATATTTTTGTTTTTCTAATATAAAAGGAGGAAAATATGTGTTTTAGACAACAATTATGACACAGATACTGTCAACTGTTAAGCTATTTTGAAGGAATGGAATATTACTTAAAGACAACAGACAGCAGCTCTAAAGCCAGAAACAATTGCTTGGCCGACACATTCCTTCAAATGTATTTGCCACTGACATGGGATGTGTAATTATTCTAACTAAAGGCATGTTGACAGTTTAATTAACTTTCAGGTATTTGATATTAAATGACCTGCACTTATCATCTGATTGTGGTTGTATCTCTCTATTTGTGCTACTGTCTCTTAGCGCTGCACTGAAAAAACATTTTCATTCATCCAATTAAAAAAATTTAGGGTAATGATTCACCCTAAGGGCAAGTTATTTATTTTTCATTGGCTCAAGTTAAAAAATATAGATGTGAATCATTACCCTAAATTTTTTTAATTGGATGAATGAAACATTTTTTTCAGTGTGAGTTCAACGCTATCGACCACTACATTCTTTTGAATGGACTAGAAAATTATGCTGGCATTAGTGGAATTGCATTGCCATGGTTCAAATCATACTTATCTGACCGTCATCAATTCGTAGCAGTGAATGAAGAGGTATCATATCGATCACAAGTGCAGTATGGAGTACCACAAAGCTCAGTACTAGGACCATTGTTTTTCACACTTTACATGCTACCCTTGGGAGATATCATCAGGAAGCTCTACACTTAGCTCTACATTTCTTCACAACCCGGACAAAACATACCAATTCGCAAAACTAACAGAATGCATAGCTGATATAAAAAACTGGATGACTAGTCATTTTCTACTGCTAAATTCTGAAAAAACAGAGGTGTTAATTATCGGACCAAAATACTTTGCATGTAATAATCTAGAACACTGTCTTAACACTTGATGGCTGCTCTGTCAATTCCTTGTCATCAGTTAGGAACCTAGGTGTGCTGTTTGATAGCAATCTTTCCTTTGAATGTCATGTTTCTAGCATTTGTAAAACCACATTTTTCCATCTTAAAAATATATCTAAATTATGACCTATGTTATCAATGTCAAATGCAGAAACATTAATATAACCTTGAGGTCATAAACGCATTAATTATTTTAATGCTTTTTTTGGGTGGTTGCTCTGCATGCTTAATAAACAAACTCCAGCTGGTCCAAAATGCAGCAGCTAGAGTTCTTACTAGATATCAATATGTATTATTACTAGATATGTATATATTAGCCCAGCTCTGTCAACTCTGCACTGGCTCCCTATTAAACATTGTATTCATTTTAAAATCTTGCTAATTACTTATAAAGCCCTGAATGGTTAAGCTCCTCAGTACTTGAGCGAGCTCTTATTGCATTACAGTCCTTCACGTCTGCTGCCATTTGATAATACCTAGAATCTCAAATATCAAAACTCTGACCATTTGATAATACCTAGAATATCAAAATCAACTGCAGGCGGCAGATCCTTTTCCTATTTAGCACCCAAACTCTGGAATAACCTACCTAACATTGTTCGGGAGGCAGACACACTCTTGTCAGTTTAAATCTAGATTAAAGGGCCATCTCTTTAACCTGGCTTACACATAACATAGTAACACACTTCTATAATTCAAATCCGTTAAAGGGTTGTTAGGCTGCATTAATTAGGTCAACCGGAAACGGGAACACTTCCCATAACACCCGATGTACTTGTTACTTTGTAAGAAGAATGGCATCTACGCTAATATTAGTCTGTTTTTCTCTAATTCTGAGGTCACCGTAGCCACCAGATCCAGTCCGTATCCAGTCCAGATGGTGGATCAGCACTTAGCGAAGACCTCTTCAGGCCTGAATGTCAGCGGAGACCATGCCAACTAGGCGAACCCTAGAGACAGATCCCCTGCGAAGCCCTCGTCAGCCATCGGCTCAAGACCATGAGAACCAGACGAGTCCTCTGCTCAATCTGACGTGCGTTGCAGCCTGGAATTAAACCACACCATGCTGGTTTCGTCTGGCCAGAGGAGAACTGGCCCCTGACTGAGCCTGGTTTCTCCCAAGGTTTTTTTTTTTTCTCCATTTCTGCCACTGATGGAGTTTTGGTTCCTTGCCACTGTCGCCTTTGGCTTGCTTAGTTGGGGACACAATTTCTGGCAACATTGTTGACTTGACTGCACAGACACTATTTGAAGAGAACTGAACTGAGCTGGACGATTACATCACTGAATCAACAATGAACTGACTTTAACTGATAAACTGTTTTCTATTGTCCTCTTGCATTATCAGCACACATTTTTTCTGTTTAATACTGTAAAGCTGCTTTGACAATCTGTACTGTATAAAGCTATATATAAATTCATATCAGTACCTCAAACATATTATTAGCTCAATGGTACAGCATAGGTGTTAGATCTGAGGTCACACTTACAAGTATGAGCACCACTAATGATACAAACGAGAAATTTACATTAGACACACTGAAACAAATACAGTGTTCAGAATCACGTGCGACTGAAATATTTTGGGAAGCCTGAAGCCTGAAGCAGAAATCAATGGCGCACCAGGGGAGCAAGTGTTCAGTCTGTGAACTGATGGACATCATGGGCACACCAGCAGCGCAGCAGAACGGGTGGGGTGGCCTGTGGTTACCCTGACAACTGGCATGTCGACGGGGAGAGGGCGTGATGGAGTCACGGGGATCGATAGCTTACTTAGTTACAAAAGATGCTATTTCACAAGCCAGTGGTCAGCAGGCCCCTGAAGTCAGTTGCCTCAGATAACTGTTTGTTAACAAGTAAACTGTGGCCAAAGAAAGCACATCCGACGCTCCAGTGACAGCATGGAGAAGCTACTTAATTGGCTTTTAGCACCCGACTCCACAAGAAAAGAAACCCAAGCAAGAAGGAGAAAAGTGAAAAGCTGAGAGGCAGAGTGAGATGCAGCCTGTCCTATTATCGAGTATTGATGATGACTTGGATGGGATTCCATCAGTTCATCTCTTCCTGGAGTCTCACAGCCACCTGATTGGGCTGTTGACCACTCAGCGTGTTATAAAGAAGGAACTGTGGGTAATGGAGGTCTAGGATTTCACCTGGATACTGGTTACTAAAGGACTTTTGACAGTGAAAAAGCCTTTGGGGGTCTTCAGCACTGGGCTGACAAAACATGAAAGAAGAGTATCAAGCTTTCAGGTTTGGTGTGCGATATTAATTTGGCAAGAGTGCATGCCTTAAGAGTTTTGCAAAAATGTAAGTAGTAGTTCAGCACATTTTGTTAGAATTTACTCATTTTGTGTCCACAGATGTAAGTCTTACACCTGCAAATACACGAGATATTTTGAAGAATTCTCATGCTGCTCTTTTCCATACATGTTTACATGCAGCCAAATAATCAATTTGTAATGGACTGATGGATTAATTGGACTGAAAAGACAATGTAAACATCTCAGTCGATCTGACTGAGATCGATCTGAATGAAATTTCTACTGGGATTTAATGAGGTGATGAAGACTCACAATAATCTTATCAAGAGGAAAAAATAGGCATGTAAACACCTGAATCTGACAATTGTCTCTATCATATCATATTCAAACATACCTTGCCCACATGCACAATGACATGATGGTTATGTTTACATACAATTAACATCTTACAAAATGGTCAGAGGAGGAGAATTAATATTTACTAAATATTTGCTAAAAAGCTCTTCTGAATTAAATGTCAGCTTTGTTTAGAGATATGTCATCAAGACCCCATTGGCATCATCCTGGTGGCTTTCTCTGATGCTGAACACAGTGACTGGGTTTTGTTTGGAATACATGTAAAGCACATGTAAAACGAATATTTGAATTGGACTGCAACATTTAGGGGTCAAATAAACAACTTTCAGAATCTGAAATTTGAATAATTCATATTTAAAAAAATAATATATGTAAACATGCTTCAGAATGACAATAAAAAAAAAAATAATAATAATTTGATCCACAGTACCTAGTAAATGATGATTGAATTTTCATTTTTGGGTGAACTATCCCTGTAGGTAACTATCACTGTTGATTACTGTCATTATTGTTAAAATAATTGTTAATTGTTAATATTGTTAAACAGGTTGCATGAATGATCTAACCTGGCTGCTCCTCCTCACGCTTCCTCTTTTCCTTCTCCAATCGCAGTGCATCTTCTGGGTTAACAGGCCTGCCCAGCTCATCCCGAGGGATAATGTGCCCATGGAAGGGGCACTGAAATTACATCTCATTTAATTAATCAGTTTATTCAATCAGTGTCTTGCTTATATCTATTTATTTACATCAGTGGTCACCAACCTTTTCAAGCCCAAGATCCCTGACCTTAGCCTTTATGAAAGACAAGATCTACCGATTGAAGAATTGATAGAAAAAGATTGTACTTCCAATCTGAGGCCTTTTATTTAGTATTTTCATTAGTGATGCATCGATCATGATTTTTCAGAATTCGTTTTTTTTTTAAGCAAATGTATTATTTGGTTATTTAATCTATAACAAGCAAGCTGGCCTTGCTTAAATATATATATATATATATATATATATATATATCTTTAGCCATTTTTAATTAAAGGCAGCCACTGAATTTTAATCATGATTCAAACAAAGATGCTGCACACGTTGCATGAGCTGTTTTTTTGTTTGTTTTTTAAGTAGATTGTACAATTTCAGGATTTAAAGCAAAAAAAGAATGGTCCTGACTTTAGCTTTGTTAAATTATGCTGCATAAAACATGTCTGCATGAAAAAAAAACAAAAAAAACAGACGGCCTGAATGAGATGCAAATTCACTCTCTGACAGCAGGTGGCGCTTATGGAACAGCAGGTATACAGCATTTCCTTGGTTACCACTGTAAACAAAGCAGCAATACTATATACCAGTGCTTCTCAAAGTCCGGACTCCGGTCCGGATCCAGACCCGGAGGGAATTCAGTCTGGACCCACCTCCATTTCATATTTCAAGAACACAAATTATTTCCTACTTTGATAAACGCATGTTAAACTTGTAAATGATATGTTTAGTTTTTTAATGTCTTTTTGGAGATGGTCCGAAATGAAAGCGAAGGCAAGATATTGAAACTTTTCCTTCATGACATTTGTTGTCATGACATCCAGTGAGCGTATGACTTTTGACCTACTACTACTACTATTACCATCTTGTGCCCTGCAATAATCATTTACTCAAACTCGCTTTTATGAGATAAAGAAGAAAAAAAAAATCTGCCAAACATATCGGCCAAAAAAATCAGCATCATATATCACCCATCGGCTGCCCTGATTTCTAAATATCGATCGGCCAGAGAAAAACCCTTATCGGTCGACCTCTATTGCTGACACTTAAATTAATTGTTTTGCCACTTTTGCACTTTATTTTTTTCAAAAAAATAATGTTTATTTGTTATGCATGTTATGTATGTTTATTAAAAACATGTTTTGTAATAACCAATTGTTCCGGTCCGGACCTTTGACTGATGAAAATTCAGATTTGGACCTTTGAATGGAGACTGAGAACTCCTGCTATATACAGAGGTAAGAGGAGAAGAAAATGCCATTGCTATTCGAAACTTTTATGATGACAGTCAGTTCCCTTCAGCGATACATTCATATTACCCCTCAACCCCCAATTCAGTATTTATATTTTCTTCCTATATTTCGAGCATCATGAACAGTGAGCTGCAATGCTGGCTACCCGTCGCGATCCATGGATTGGCGACCACTGATTTACATCATGAAATAAGAATATGTTTCTACCGTTCTACCAAACACAGCTAAATATGGGCCAAAATGTTCAGTATTACATCTCTTCTGTGTATTTTTTTAGGGCATCATTATTGTTACTTTACTGACCTTTACTCTATCTTGACGTTCACACAAAGATCCATCTGGCATTGGTGCGTTGCACTTGTGCTCCACAGGTTTAAATTTCCCAGCAAAGGTGATGTATCTAGACTTCATCTCTGCGGACAGTTCCTCATTTTCAACTTCCTCCTCCACCTCATGAGGCACCCAGAACTGGTGCTGTGATGCATTCCTAAAAACCAGTGAGGACAGGGTCTTAACTACAGGAACTGCACAAACTCTATCAATGTGTGATCTTTGACAATTACATTTTTTAAAGAATTTGCCTTCATAAAGTGCATTTTTTGCAGGTGAAATATTTTAGGGGTGAGCATAACTAGTAAAATGTATTTTTAGTATAGAAATGTTCATGATTTTCTCAGGACTTTTATAGATTTCCATGAATTTTCCAGGCCTTAAAATGACAATTTCCAGGTTTTCCATGACCGTAGGAAAACTATATTTTACAAGTATATCTTGTTTCAGGATGTCAAAAAGGTAAACCTCCAGATCAATGTTTTCATCATTTAATTTTGAGGAATAGGAGTTGATCTGAAGACAGTGAGCATACAATGCTGCTCTCTAGTGGCTATATCACAAATACCACAATCCATTCATATTTCAGAAAGAGACTGATGAATGTATTATGTAAAACATTCCCAATGTTTTTTATGAATGAGACTGTACTTGATGATTTTGCCAGCGGTGGGCTGCTCCTCTCCCCAGTAGTAAAGATCCACACCAAACGGAATGACAGGGGCCTTAACAGAGGCTTTGTCTTTGTCACTGCTGCTCACCGCGACCTCAGTAGAGCCCCCAGACATACTGAAACAACCAGAACACACTTAAATCTCCATCATAAAAAACAACAAAAGTTTTTATTTTATTTTGTATTTTAAATACTATATAAAATATATTTTTATGAATATTTCCATACGAAAATTAGGAAAAAACATATATATAATCTGTTTGTTTTTTAATACAAAACGCAAACAAATTTAACTCTGTATTTGTAGTAAGTGTAGAAGCGCACTTTTGTTGAAAGGTTATTGTCAGAAATGTAATGTTTTTGTGAAAGACTAATATATAACGGAGTGTCTATTTACACTAAGTGCAAATAGCCCGCCTTGTTGGCAGAGGCTATTTACACTAGCTCCACCCACAAACGTGTGATAGGGATGGTCAATACTATAAAAGATGGCAGCCAATCGTCAGCTCCAGTGGCATAGATGGTAAAGCGCGTATCGTAGTCTTTTTGACACGATCGACCCGGGTTTGGATCCGTCTTTTACTGAACTTTTTTTCCTCCCTTTTCAAATCTCATATCACATCGGAAAGGCATTTATTTTCAATAAAAAATTAAGGAAATAATCAAAAAGTTGAAAATAATGTATCGGGTAGGGTTAGAGTTGGTGTAGAGAGGGCTTTATTGTCCCAATAAGGTGGCATCCATTTAATAATTTGAATTAAAATTATAATTTACACTCAATATGTTATTACTGCATACTGTTTTATAATGTACTATAATACTGAGGTGCAGATAATTGCCACTATTTGCAATAAGTAGTATAAATAGCAAAAAATCTTGCTATTTTAACATAGTGTAAATAGAATATCGCTATCTGCACTTAGTGTAAATAGCATCTATCGCTAAGAAAATATGCTATTTACACTAAGTGAAAATGTCGCTACATAAAATTGCATTAAAAAGACTTATTGCCTGACCACTAATAAAAGTACTGTATACTACAATACTATATTATATATTGGCAGCGGCTATTTGCACTAAGTGTAAATAGCAACTGCCAATATATAATATAGTATTGTAATACAGTACTTTTACTCTTACAGTACTTTTATTAGTGGTCAGGCAATAAGTCTTTTTAATGCAATTTTACGTATATTTATATTTAAAATAGCTGAAATTAATTTACTTTTGTTTTAAAATTTGAAAATATTTGAAATATTTGAAAACATTCTAATGCTTAACTAATATTTTAGATTTTCACTGCTAGGATTCCATTTATTATTATTATTTTTCTTTTCAGCCCTACTTTACCAGTCTATGTTAACTGATAAAATAGGGCATGGGAGTATAGATCACCTTGTGGAAGGAGTAGAATAAAGTCTCTGTTTGAGTGCACGCAGCGTTGCAGCAGCACAGGTGGGGTCCTGCTCTTCATCATGCATCTTCCTCTTGAGTCGAGAGAGACTGGAGGACACAAGAGGAACAGGATGTGTGACCACAGGTTTTGATGGCTTTGCTGTGGCCCCATCGGTTGACGTCGAGGGAGTTTCATCAAGCCCTATGAGAGACAAGAGGAAGAAGGGAAAAAACCATGATGTTATGTAAAGTCAAATACTCAGAACACAACATTCAATCTTTATTAATACGGATCTCACAACATCCACTTGTACTGTAGTCTAATGGACTGGGGGGGGTTCTAAGCAGGAGTAAGCAGGGGCTTAAGGTGGTCTTACGAGTGACACAAAGATCTAAGACTCACGCTTAAGCTTTCTAGCTTCCAGAATGAGATGAAATTAAAAACAAGTATGGTGAATTCCTCATAAGACTGATGATTAAGAGACACCTGACCACTATACACAGACAAATGGCCAAGTGGGTATATGAGAAGCCTGATCTGCTCTTATTTCTTATCAACAAATATGGTTTTCAAAAGTGCAAAATCAAAAAAAAAATTCAGTATTTTCAGATACATTTATCTGAAATGCCTATTTCAAATACAATATTTTTTAAGTCTTTGAAAAACAATCAAAATATTAATGTGCATTAAACATATTACGGTTTGGTATTTGTATATTTTCAAAAAACATAAAATACATTGTGCCAACCAATCTGTTCATTAGGTTGCAGATTTCCTAGTTCAGGCCCATCAGACCCCAAATTTCCTGCACGTGAGCTGCAGATGTGAGAGAAAATGCATTATCCTTGCATTCAGTGAGCAAATTATCTGCATTTCTGTACGGAAATATGGAGTAGGGCTGGGACTCGATTCCAAAATAAGTATTTTTTCAATTCCGAGGTGTTGAGATTCTAGCATCGATTACACACACCTTAAGTCCTTAGAAGAGTCTTATTCAGTAAAACAACAGCGTTAATATTCAACTCGCTATCACAAAAATCCAGACATCAGTTGTTACAGTAGTAGTAACCTGTTACAAAAGCGCCTATTTTATTATTATTTTTTTTATATTTTAAATATTTTAAACATATATGCAATGTTATTTATGAAGTATTGCAATCTGATGTTGTTACTGTGTGAGGAGATTTCTGTACAATGACACCAGTATTTTACATTTTGTCCACTGTATGTGTGCAAGGTGAACATTAAAACTTGGGTGTGTGAAGTTTTGGCGAAAAATTCAAAATATGCTCCGTATGATGTTACTTGTCGCTTAATTTTTATATTTGAAACTAATGATTAAATTAAAAATGTCTCCATCAAAAAGATCAATTATACAAATTTTCACAGTAGTAGTAAATATAGCTGTACACAATAATATTATGCCTTCATGAACAATAAGTCTTATTTTTCAAATATATAAATATCCATATATGTACACACACACACACACACACATATATATATATATATATATATATATATATATATATATATATATATATATATATATATATATATATATATATATATATATATATATATATATATATATATATATATATATATATATATATATATATATATATATATATATATATATATATATATATATATATATATATATATATATATATATATATATATATATATATATATATATATATATATATATATATATATATATATATATATATATATATATATATATATATATATATATATATATATATATATATATATATATATATATATATTTATTTATTTATTTATTTATTTCATAAAAGTTTGTACTTTACAACTGACCAACACTGCTGAAAACAGTCTCTAGTAATCACACATGATCTCTGTTACAAAGTTTTTTTGGTTTGTTTTTTGTTTTGTTTTTTTTTGCAATAAGAATTGGAAATATTTGTTCAGAATCTATGGAACTGAACATGGAATTGAGTCAATTCTGTCAAAATCAAGTCAAAATTTCTGGTAAGAATGATGTATTGGTTGATTTGATTGTTACAAAAAAAATCAGTTTATTATCTATAAAATATTAAGTTAGCTAGGACATTCTTCACTAGCCAATGCAATGTGTATCAGCAGTGAGGAAATAAAAACTAGTCAGCAGCCAGGTAGCAAACTATTCTAACTATTAGCAAGTTCGCTAGCTAGCTACACTAGCCTAATATAGTGATACCTCACTGAATGGCCAATTGTACATGTATTTCCTGTATTTTAAAGATATAAAATACTGTATTTGTATTTTGATACATTTTTGATAAATACTTGAGGTATTTTGTTACATTTCCTGCAAATTCAAGTCTAATCACTTGTTTCTTTAGAACAAATATTTACAAGGCTGTGCTGATGTGTCGATTACTTTAGCATATCACATATCACTAACCCTAAATATTAGCAAAAGCAACAGGTAATTTGGTAATACCAGCAGTTCAGTTCAACAGATGGAGTGGGTTACAAAAGACAATAAATTATGGTCTCAGGACAGGATGAGAAAGATATGTTCTTACAATCCTGATTGTAATCATCTGGTGTATACATTAATCCAGGTTCACTCCCTTTCAATGACTTACTGCATCATAGCGGCATGCAGGTGTGCAAAATCATGAAATACGACCAAAAGCTTTCTTTTTCTGTTCAAATTGACCAAAATGGTAGCTATTTGTCTGAAGCAATAAAGTTGCAGATGCTAAAGAGATAAATCAATAAGAGGAAATAGAGAGGCCCAGCAGTAGACATAGAGTTGAGCTGCCAATGGTGGCGTTATTGATTTTCCTGAGTTCAACAGGCCTTGTAATTAAAATGTAAATTTTGAGAGAGATAACGTCCTGACAGGAACGCTAGGATAAAGGGATAGATAAAAGCTCTGTAGTGAAAGGAATGGAGAGAGAGAGAAAGGAGGAGTAGAACAGACAAAATGCTTTTCAAATGAAAGTGTTTCTCTCCGGATGAGGAAGCCGATGTGATTTTGACAAAAGAAAGGGAAGGATTAGCCAGAGATGAGCTCGAATCCAGTGACAGGTTGATGTAATATTAAATGAAACTGCTGATGCTAAATTGCGCTGATTGATAAATTTGAAATCATGGAGTTAACTTGGCAGTAAATCAGAATTTTTTTTTTTTTTCTGCGTCCCGTTTTAGGAATATTTAAATTATACTGCGAATGGTTGCACGCTCAATACATGCAACACCTTTATACATCTTTTCACATTTATTTCAATAGAAAAGAAATGACGCGACTCAAATCAGTCTCACATCTGATTTACTGTGGTAAAAGATGACTAGTTTAAGGTAAGCATCAATATTACTATTGCTCATATTTGGGGGTTAAGGACTAGAACAATCATAAGGATTAAACTTCAGCACATCCTACATTCGTTGTGCTACAGATATGAAGGATAATTCAAAGTATGCACTGTTAAAGAGAACTACTGCTTTTCTAAGTGATCATAAAGACTTGGGCATGGGCTCTTTTGACTTGGGCAGAAAATAAAAAAACCTTTACAACCACATAGGAATGCTGTAAAAAAGTAAAACAAAATGTTAAACATCTAGTTTGTATTGGCATTTGTATGATATATGTTTAAGTTCAGCATAATCCAATCTCAGACGAGTACACGGTTTTGTAGGTGAACAGTTTAGCGCACAGAGGTAAATTACCACTCTAAGCTAATGGGCGCTCATTAACAACATTGCATTGTTAATTTGGCATGGCCAGTGCACTGATCACTACATACTTTACTGCAGAAAGCAGCTTGGCTCTGTGAAGCTGTAGAAATATCCTAATGAATCTTCACTTAGTGCCCGTTTAGAGATGCTGAAAGGAAATGAATGAAGAAAGAGAACAGGAGAGTCTGGTGAAATCATATTGCATCTCATAATTAGTGTGTGGCATGGAGCTCATCATGCATTACCAGGAAAATCAGGAAATTACTAAACTACTTCCAAAGTGCATGCTGTTTCTACAAGAACTGCAGAAATCCCATTAGCCACTGAAATAGATTATTTTCATGACAGTAAATTTAAAATTGGACAGGATTTGAGGTCAAATATAATCTGTGTTATTTAGCTTGTGTCTGACCTATTGCTTGACCTCTGTCTTTTGCCTGTGGCTTCTTGTCAATAGAGCTGTCCTTGCACAGATGGACAAGAATCTTTTGCATGTACAAATAGTCAGCTGTCAAAACAGATTTCTATTGGCGGCCCCAGGTTATAATTGATTTAAACCAGGCTTAAAGCAATTTATTACCTTTCAAATAGATATCAGAGTTTTAAAAGAGCAGTTAAATGTTTTTAAAATGAATGTGATATTATTTTGCTCTCATATTTGACCCCAAATTATTCTCAAATGGAAAATTAAATTAAAGGCAGTACAATAAATTCCAAATACTACTGTGATGTATAAATGTTTTACAATTTAAACTTTAAAAATTTAACATTTAGGGGGAAAAGAGCTTAATTGTCATTAAATAATGTCACAATGCAAAAATAATAGATATTTTGTCTTATTTATTTATATATTTTAGTTTTATTTATTTAGGTCATATTTTGTTCATTTCCCCCCCTTTTATTTTGTAGAAAATTGTGACCTGGCAATGTTCTTGACAGAGTTTATGAGTCTCACCTTTATAATAATGCACCATATTTATTAATAATATATGAATCTGCTATCTTTCCAATTAAATTCACTGTCAACCTATTTTTAAAGTAAAACTCATAGTTAAAAACAGCACAACTACCACAAGTTGTACATTGCTTTGAGCACAAATGCTTCATGCTTTACACCTTAACTCTAAAAACAAACTTTCCTTTGCGCTTTGAAGCTTTTCGACAGCTAACCGTTTCTAACTAAACTCACCACTGTGCTCTTAATTCCACATTTAAATATCCTGCTGCTTTAAGCCCAAAACTACAAACAAACAGTAATCCCCAGAGGACTTTTCAGCTCATATCTTCTTTGAAGCAGCCACTATAAGTGTGTGGCGATATCCTATGAGAGATTATTTGGATTATGCAAGATCCTATAGAGAAAGCAGTCCCTTTACTGATGAAACAGGTTTGTCTTATTGCATTAGGCTTCACATCTGCACCTGAACAAACTCACCATACTCTGCACGCAGATGTTCAGGAATATGAGGTTCATAGCCCTCCTTTTCTGGCACGTCTACAAAATCATCGTCGTCATCTTCTCCATCCTCAGGAGCTCTCATCTAGCTCGGGAAAAAGAGAGTCACTTTAAAGCCAAGATAATAACTAACACCTAATAGAGATGGTAACATGTGAGGGAATTAAGTAACAATGAGTCTATTTTTCTTGTTTTACTCAAACATTTGCATTTTACTTTGAAAATGCTATAAAAACTACTGTTGCAAAACATTTACTATTTTTTGTCATTCTCAAAACAATGCTTGTTTGCCGACAGTTTACAAAGGATGTCTGCAATTCTCTCCTGGCTGATTAACACTCAGATGGGATATTCACTGTGGCCTCGGGATATTCCAGAGATTTACAGCACTATGAATGGCAAACTCTGCAGTAACGTGGGACATCTTAACATTTTAATTCAAAGCCTTAATAGAATTTCCAGTTGACCACATCCAATTTTTTTCCTAGTGGTAGTCAATCTGAGCATTGTCCCAGCTAACTGTGACCACATAAAATAATAGTTATGTTAAACAGACTTTTCCCAGCATCTGTCAGCACGCAAAGGAGATAATAATAATTTCAGACAATAATAATTATTTGCAATGTTTCAGAAAATAGGGCTACATGAGTCTATTGACAACCCAAAATAAACTAAAGCTGCTGATGGATGCATACTTAATATTGGGTGTCTTAGTCTTGGCTAGATATGGTGAGGTTGAGTTGTTACTGATTACATCTTTGTGCAGGTTGTTCTACGAAAGAGCAGGGCGAACAAGGTGATACGATTTTTCCTCTGAAGTTCTGTGTTCACATCATGCAATCACTGTAAGCAGATCAAGTCAACACGAGGCACCGGATAAACCCATCTTAAAGGTGATTCAAACCAGATCCTGGCTTTAAGTACCTTTGACTAGAAGAGAAGTTATGGCTTCTCTGATCTTATGTGTATCTATAGTCAAGGTAAGCTGAAAAGCTTTCATAAATCTCAAGGTTTGGATATATATATATATATATATATGTATATATAAAGAAGAAAATGTGGTGGAGAATAATGAACATTTAACTTGTGTTTAACTTGTGTTTCAATGAATTAGTATTCATTTAAAATAAGCAGTACTGTGTATGTCTTATTAAATATAATTAAATTGTAAGTAACATGTTTATGTCAGTATTATATCAGCCATCAGCCCCAATACTCTCTAGATACTGTTATTTGTATCAGCATTTAAAAAACCCACAATCGATCAACAATAGATCTGAAGTATCATCAATGTCCGTACCACAATGCAGGGCAGTTAAGTGCCAAAGTTTAATATTTATAGTTACTAACGCCAAGTATGTTCATGACTAAGCAAACACAACTAATTAAAAAAAAAAGCATAATCATATTGTAGGTGTCTTTAAGTGCTGAAGACGATGGTGACTGGCTCATGGATTCAGGAGGCAGGTGAGCTTTATTCTGCTCTCCCTCCAAGCATCTACTGCTGCCATCTGCACCTGCTCATCCATCACTCGCGCTGTAAGTTTTGTTATCACTCTAACACTAATCAAAAGAGAAAACTGTCACTGCCACTGACCTGTGGAACCTCCCAATTATGCTCTTCAAGAGTGACAGCAGCACTTAACTTCCACTGCCGGGTAAATGACCACCATCAATCTAAACAGAATAGCAATGAACCACCGGGCTGCAAATGATTTTATTTTTTTGGTACAGAAATCCCCAGCCTGGAATTTATGAAAGGTGAAAAGCAACTCAAGGCTATTTTATTCTCCTCCTCCTGGACCCCACTCCTTATAGCCGAGGGTGTTCAGACTCCTGGGGAGACGACGTCTGCATTAGTGCTAAACAGAATTTATGCCTTTTAATTTACTCAAAGGGTGCTTAAGCGGCCCGTGCGCTACAATGCATAACAGAATGCCAGTTTTTAAATATGGGGGTCGTTGGTATAAAATGGTATATATAATCTGTGTGCCCTTCGTTTTCGAAGGTATTGCTAAAGTGTACAGCTCTAGCGTGCCTTTTCCATTTTTTTCTGTATAATTGTCTCCATGATTACCTTAACATAAAGTACTAAAGATTGTAGCTTGCTTTGCTTTCGTTCATTTTTTTTTCTTTTTCATTATTGCAGGCAGACTATGTTGATAATTCCAGACTGAGGTATAAACTGTCTTTGCATGAGGTCTCAATTATGTAGACTGGTGGCGTTGGTTCAGAAATAAGCCCTCTATGGCGAACACAGAAATATCTGTGTTTTGTGTGGTTATGAAATAAAATAATTCCTTCACTTCACACTCAAGCCCTGTAGTCTCCACCTAAAATTTGTAATACAATGAAAACTGATACTTTAAAGTCAACATGATATCAAAATGACCCTATTTACCTTAAAGGGTTAGTTCACCCAAAAATGAAAATTAGCCCATAAATTACTCACCCCCGAGGCATCCTAGGTGTATACGACTTTCTTCTTTCAGACGAATCCAGTCGGAGTTATATTAAAAATTGTCTTTGATCTTTCAAGCTGTTTAATGGCACTCAGTGGGTGTTGCATGCATCAGTCCAAAAGAAGTGAAATAAAAATCGCCCATCCATAAAAAAAAGTGTCTCACACGGCTCCGGGGGGTGAACAAAGGCTTCCTGTAGCGAATCGATGCGTTTTTGTAAGAAAAATATCCATATTCAAAACGTAATAATCACTTTAATGTAGCTTGCTCCAACAGTTGTACACAGAAGCAGCTCAGCGCAGCTCAGCGGATGACGTATGAGTTCAGCGTTGAGTAATTTATGGGCTAATTTTCATTTTTGGGTGAACTAACCCTTTAATACTTTATTAAAATGTGGTAACTTGCTGTACGTCTTTCCTTTACAGCAGATGTCACAAAACCCTTTTACTTTTAACCCCCCTCCTCCAAACACTCCTAGTCCAGACACCTAGTTTGTAACACCTACTTTTGTCCAAACCACTAAATTGTTTTATCTGCATATCCTGATTCATCCAGAAATGTATCAGATTACGATTCATTTTAGATGAAGGTTGATCAGTATGTTCACTGTGACCCTTGTACTCAGGGTAAATACATTAGCCTATAAGAGTTTTTTTTTTCACTACACACAAACTGCATAGTTCACCCACTGTCTGTACCAGTGGCGAAGCTACTTTGAATAGCTACTGTGGCCCGACCAATGATAAGTTGGTAATTTTCCAAATGAATGTAATTTATTAAACAATAAAAATAATTTATTACTCTAACTTTATATATTTAGATTTAGGTTTTTTTTAAATGTAAATGCAAGCTTTCAAGGTCAATTGCAGTCAGTTTATTCATTTTCCCTCTTCCTATTGTTTCATACCATAGGCTTGTCAAAATGATGATTCATCTTATTTCTGTTAGTTCCACCCATGATGTTATGATAAATTTTGGTTTGACTGTATCTATTTGATAAATGAAGTTAACCAACTAACGTTATACATACCCTTTTGGTTTCTGTACCCAATATTTAAAAAATTTACAAATGCAATAAAAATATCGGTATCGGCATCGGTATCGGCAAGTACCAAAAATAAAAGTATCGAGGGCGAGTGCTGGAAAAAGTGGTATCGGTGCATCCCTAGTTTACAACGTAAGGACATAATCGTAAGATGCGTGCGTTTGTGGAGTTGAATTTGAAAATAGTAAAACAAATATCAATCAGTCAATTTTTTAAAAAGTATATATTGGAAACTAAGTCTTAGCGATGAATCCGGACATACAATTGAAACCTAACCACCTGCGGGTGATAGATTTATAGATTAGAAACTAGCCAAGCATGTCTGAAACATCATATTAGCATAGGTACAGTGTTTGATCAGCTAAATTTGTGTGTCTTTTGTAGAGAGAAACACATAAACATTGTGCTAGACACTGTTCTCCACAACAACTGCATATTTGCACGGTCTCCTTTGAACGCAAACTGACAGACACACTTGATTATGAGATGAGCTTAACCCAAATCCCTGTTGTCTCAGACTGAGGTAGTATTTTACAATAAACTTACTTTAGTTAAAGTTAATTAAAGCATTAACTTACATTAACAATGAGCAGTACATTTAGTTACAATATTTATTAATCTTTGTTAACATTAGTTAATAAAAATACAACTGTTCATTGTTATTTTGTGTTAGGTCAGGTACTAATGTCAACAGATACAACTTTTAATTTTAATAATGTATTAGCAAATGTTAAATTAACATTAATGTTAATCAATGCATTAGAAGTATTGTGTAGAACTATTTTGTTGGTACATGTTAATGTAACAAATAAAAGCTTATTGTAAAGTGTTATAGGCAACTATAGACATTTTTCCAAACAATAACTCAAATAATGTTTATACTGTCATTATACTAGACAGACAATAGGCATTTTATTGTTTGTTTTTTCAGAGTTATATATATGGGTTGTTTTGATATTTTCTGTTTTGAACCTTTGTGCTGTATTTTCTGTTGGCAATGCTGTTTACACTTTGTTTTATGTACAGGCCCACCCACTTAAACATTTCTGGCTTCGCCCCTGGTCTGTACTTGAGTTTAATTAGTTACTTTCACATTTTTATAGTATTTAACACATGTAAACAACACTAATAGCCGACAAAGTCCACTTGGGAAACAGAGAAACAGAAAAATCCATTACCACTTTAAAAAAGGGAGGGAACATTCTATTTAAATTGAAACATTGAGCAGTCATTCTGCAATCTGCAACTAATTACAAACTTTAAACATAATTTCAAGCTCACCTAGACTTTTTTATGCCTTGTTGCCACCAGCTGCAGAACAGATTGTTTATTCATCTTGTCTTTATTTAATCAAATGCCGTTACCTTGATAGATTAAAGTGCAGTTAAAAATACTTGCACAATAGACACTGCAAACCAAAAACGTTTCAATCACTTTAAGTCTGTTGTGATAAAATCAGCACTGTCAACTTGTAAAGACAGTATTATAATTCTTCGACTGGAGTGTGTGGATACTGAGAATGAGACTCCATAGCAAGGCTTTTTGCTGACGCAGGTGTTGCTGGCATGTGAAGCCCACCTCCAGCTGTCTCAAGGAAAACAAAACTCCTGACAATGTAAAGTAGCCTAGGAAAGTTTCCAGGAAATTATAAAAGAATCAGATTCTCTACATAATTTGTATTTTTCATGATACAATATCAGCTTAATGATTGAAAAGTTGAACTATCATTTGAAAAGAGTCCAATTAGGTAATAATCATAAATAATGTAAAACATAAATATATAACTTATATATTATATTTATTATATATAATTTTATATTAATATTCCTTGCTACGTGTACTGCGTTAGGCTAACCGAGACTTGTCATTTGCACTTATATATTGTTGCTCTTTTGTTAGTTTTGACTGCTTCTGTTGTCCTCATTTGTAAGTCGCTTTGGATAAAAGCGTCTGCTAAATGACTAAATGTAAATGTAAAACAAACATTTATATTCGATTAATTTCTAAGTCATATAATTTAGTATAAACATTTAAATTATGCAATTTATTAAATTATAATAATAAAATAATCTACTATTAAACATGACTGAATAACTGAATATTTTATTAAATGAGTATTAGTAATTATAATCTAATAAAAAAAATGCTTAATTTTGTGCTACTGTATTTTCTACAGTTTTTTATAAAGTTTATAATAAGTTTAAAAATGTATAATCAACCATATGAGTTAATAACGAGTTGTTAGAAATCTAAATGTAAATGCTGAGATATTGCCCCTCTAACCAGGGATATTATAATTAAATCTAATACCGTAAAAAAAAAAAAAAAACGTAAAAATAAAATAAACGTTAACTGACATAACATAAAAGATATATTTAAAAATAATTATTTTATTTCAGCTATTTTCCAAGGAAACGTACTAAAATAAAATTAAAACAATTTTATTTTTAATAAAAAATATGTAGGCATATTTTAAAAGAAAAAACAATGACAAAAACACGCAACATAATTACTAAAACTGTGCATAACATTTAAATTGAAATGGAATATATAAATATAAATATAAAAAAAAACTAATTCCAAATATTAATAAAAACTATAATAGTATCTCAATGATACTAAAACAACACGGCCTCTAACCTCCTTGATTTGTCTCATCAGCAGACGTGGATATATGAGAATGACGTTGAATATTTAAACGATGTGCTCCCATGAGTGGACTACTGGCAGACATTCGCAGTGAACTCTATTGACCATGCAGTGGCCCCTGGACTCTACCCTGAGAGGATAAGATAATGAGTTTCCGGTTAAATGTCCCCCACTTATGGGGAAAAACACATTCCAGCAGTGCTCCTCGCGCCCTCCAATATATTTTGTACGGTCTAATTAACTCTGTAAGCAATCTCAATTACTTTGTGCCCAGGGAAGCGTCAGCCAGGCACACTCCTTAAGCAGGTCTGTTATCCTTTTAAAAAATGAGCTGAGGAGGTAGCCTCGGACAACTGAGCCCTACACTTCATTTGTCTTTGGCCAAGTTTGATGGCTATGCGTTTAAAAACCCATTCAATCTTATAAACCAAAAATTAAATGTACTCAGCTGTGATGGTCCTCTGTGCATCTGCTATTTATATGCTAATCTCCTCTCTTACGGGGAAGGTCTTGCAAATTATTACGGCAAACCAATAACTCAGGTGTATGGACTAGCAGGCTAGCTGACCGCAGAACAGAATGAAATGCACTTTGTCACGAGAACATGTTCTAGGCAGCCTGGAGAGAGACTCCCGTGAAGTTTACGGTCATATCTCAATTTGAAAGCTCTCTTACACACATATACATACATACACACACACACAGGGTTATTTCAGGATAATTGGGACATTTTTTCCCATTCATCTCAATGGCAAAAGTGTCCCAATTTCCCCAAATTCATAGAATTTGCCCGAATTCACAATAGAACTGAATTTACCCGAATTCACCCTATTCATACTTTAATTTTTATTTCTTTATTTATTGAATAGGTACACTATCAAAAATGCTGTAAATAAAACGTAAATTAAAAAAGATTACTTAAGTATGATACTAAGAAAATACTATTTCAGTCTTTCTACTTCAAAATTTCAAACTTTGTGTTACTTGCCATTTCTTTGAAATTATTTGTTAAAATCTACTAATTATTATTATTTACTAATTAATTATATTGCAAATTATTTAAAAAGCAAATCCTACAGTAAATGGTTTTCAGTGTACATTTATTAATTCAATGGTTTCTTCTGCTGAAAACAAATATTGACCAATATTGAATGTAGAAGAACACACTGTAAGCTAGTGACCCCCAAAATGAATCTGATCACTTAATTCAGAGTTAAATGCACGGCTGTCATTGCATTAAATTCAGCACATCTAAGCAAGTGTCATCTCAAATGCTGCATGATCGTCAGATCATCATCAGCTTCAATGTCTTTTAACTAGCGGCTGTTAAAGTAATTTTTATTGGATATACAAAGTCAGTTCTCCTCAAGTTCACACCGAGTTTAATAGATGCTTTTTTGAACATTTTAGCAATTTAAAAATATTAAAAAAGGATTTTTTACACGGCACCCCTGCTCTGCTCCCTGCTGCCACGGCACCCCGGTTGGGAAACACTGATCTATATCGTCCTAATGCACGGTGAGGAGGAGAGTTTGAGTGGCTAAAGACTCTCCAAGGACCACAGCTGGAGAATTGCAGAAAATAGTTGAGTCTCAGGGTCAGAAAACCTTAAAAATAAAAAATCTAACAGCACCTACATCACCTCATGTTGTTTGGGAGGGTTTCAAGAAAAAAAAAATCAAGAAAAGAAAATGCTCTCATCCAAAAACAATCCCCAGCATATTCAGTTGTCAGACACGACTGGAACTTCAAATGGGACTGGCTTCTCTGGTCAGATGTAACTAAAAAATTCACTCAAGATGGGTTGCACACCAAAACCAAGCTTCTGCTCTGGCCATCCCAGTCCTCTGAGCTGAACGCTATAGAAGATGAGTGTGGTGAACAGAAGTTTATAATGTTATACTAAAACTAAAATTAAAACAATGGAAAAACCCTTAAGATAACATGTAGAGAAAAAAAAAAACATCTTAAGCGTGCAGAATAACATAAGTGGACTTTGAACGATTAATTGCTGCTTTGAACGATTATGTAATTGTGGCATCCGTAATTGTAATTGCGATTAGAAATTAGATTAATTGTGCAGCCCTAGTATATGGGACTTAGATAACCATATTTATCGTTTGTTTGCCAAAGAAAAAAAAACTAAATAGATATTATTGCTCTCAATTATTGCTCCTTCAGGCCAAACCATTAAGTTGCCTTATCACAGTAAATAATGTATATTCTCTCCTGGCCCTATAAATGTTGTTCTGTTACATATTTTGTGTATAAGAAACCTCAGACCAAAGTCACAAATTCACACAAGTGGAATCTTACACGAGGAAAAATATGGTGTGCTATTTATACAAATAACTGATATTTTGGTATCTAGGTATACTTTAGTAATTAATTTTCCTTATGCTATATTTGCATTTCCAAGCTATTGGGGGTTTGCATTCAATTTTTAAATCTTAATTTTTTTTAAATCTAAAACTCATTATCATATGATAAAGGCACACAGAAAAATTATAATTAGTAGTAATTTTACACCTTTTTCTGTTCCTCAATCAGTAGGAGTTTAAGCTGAAAGCAATTCCACCCATGTCATAGCAATGGCACAGGGAATAAAGTAATGGAATGCTTTTAGGGGGAAAAGGAAAAACTAATTATGATAAAGGCCTTTTAGTTGTTGCTTTATCACAACGCACTGACTTTTTGTATTGAAAATCGTCACTGAGAGTGATAAACCTCTCTGGCGTGCAGTCAAGTGCTTTGTCAATGTCACACCCCTCCTTTCTCTCTACCCTGTCTGTTCTTTTCACCCAGTTAAAAATGGATAACATGTGTCATAATGAAGTGTCTCCTAACTGCTTGCTGTGTCCCATTCCACCCTAGAGTGCGCAAATCTCCATTAGCACATGAGCCGTGCCTCCCCGTAGCAAATCTCCCAGTATCAATGCAAAAATGCGCATCTTCAGAGTTTGACCATATAAGACACAGTGTAATCTAAAAATGTGCACACTACACAAATATTCTCAATACCGTCGTCATGTGTTACACGTGGACATCTTTTGACAAGCAAACACTTTCCAGTGCACTATTTGACAAGATTCCAGTATCTAATGTGTGAGGAAAGAGCGCCCTCCACTGTGGATAATGCATTACTGAAGTTATTCCAGATATAATTTGCATTTTGCACTGCTCAATTACTGTGATCATTACCCTACTGCTTACAGCAGTACATACTGTAAGTATGCATACAGTATACTCTATCTTAGAATACTCACTCAACACAGAAAAATCAGTTGTAAGCTGGATGATTTCAACAATGGTGAAACATACGAATAACCATTCAATCAATGGAAATTCATTGATATATAAATGTATTATATTATAATTATTAATATTATATATTAATAATAATTATCGTTATTTAAACATATCGTTAAATGCAAAATATGATTTAAACAGACCAGAAACATTATGATCTGGCTTTGATGTAACTGTGAAAAGTTAAATATATTAAATAGAATTCACAAAACAATTTCACACATGATATTTGTGACCCTGGGCCACAAAACCAGTCATAAGGGTCAATTTTTTTTAAATTGAGATTTATATATGATCTGAAAGCTGAATAAATAAGCTTTCCATTGATGTATCATGTGTCACAGTTAGGATAGGACAATATTTGGCCGAGATACACCTATTTGAAAATCTGGAATCTGAGGGTGCAAAAAAATCTAAATATTGAGAAAATCATCTTTAAAGTTGTCCAAATGAAGTTCTTAGCAATGCATATTACTAATCAAAAATTAAGTTTTGATATATTTACGGTAGGAAATTTACAAAATATCTTCATGGAACATGATCTTTACTTAATATCCTAATGATTTTTGGCATAAAAGAAAAATCGATAATTTTGACCCATACAATGTTTTTTTTGGCTATTGCTAAAAATATACCCCAGCGACTTAAGACTGGTTTTGTGCTCCAGGGTCCCATTTGGCATTGTAAAATCCTTTTAAAATGGATGAACAATAAACTGTGTGGAACAGCCATGCAGCACGTCAAAAATAAAAACAGCTGTCAGTCAACTCAAGGCACATTGTCACTTTCACCACACAACAGATGCTTCAAATATAGGAAGCACTCAACTAAAATAGAAACGACAGGATGTGAGAGTGTAGTACTCTTCTTGCTGTTTAATGCACTTAGCCCTCAAAATCAGAGCAAAAAAAGTGTAGGCCTATATCCGTCTAAAAAAACAAACTCACCACTCTTCTTTCTCTGTTTTTGTAGTCTATATGAAGAAACTCGTGATTTCTCAAGGCATACTCCAGTGATTTCTTTAACTCAGTGGCTCTCCTCATCAGTTCTTCCTCAACACCCACCTTCGTAAAGACCTGACATTCAAAAATCACACATTAACTTTATTCAAATAAACATAACATTCAGATGTATGAAAGACAAATCCAATGAATGCATATATGCCACAATTGAACCCACATTAAATACAGATATGTTTCTTACACAAATGCATGGATTCACTTCAGAAGGACTTTATTAACCCCCGGAGCCATGTGGAGTACTTTTTATGATACACTTTATTTTGCTTCAAAATCTCCACACCCATTCAGTCGAGGGCTTAAGGGTGAGTAAATGATGGGGAAATTTTCAGTTTTGGGTGAACTATCCCTTTAACTTGCCAATTTTTTTAATTAAATGTTATTAAATAAAAATAAAAAAAGCAAAAAAAATAAAAAAGTTTTGTGAAAAAGAGCAGCTTGGACGTTTTGCTAAACATCTCCTTTTGAATAATTAATGACAGGTTTCTCATTTGGGAATGAATGATTCCTTTCAGAGGTCAAAGGGTTTACCTGGATCCAGGACTGCACCAGAGGCAGGTGTCTGGTTGTGATGAGTCTATGGAGATCCCTCACAGTGTTTACTAATGCCTCATTCTCTTCCGTCTCCCTCAATTTTAAATCTGCAGACATGATTCAAACGGTTATTCACAAAAAAAATTGATTTGAACTCCAAATTCCATGCAATGCTATGACATGACAGAGCACACGTATCATGAGAATAGCTGTGAACACGATCAGTCAGATACACCTGTAGACACATTGAGCTCCAGCTGATATCTATAAGACATTAAACCAGTGCTGCGGAGAAACGCGTCCTCATCAGGAACTTCCTCTGTGTCACTCTCGTCACTAGACTTGTCTGTTTGCCCTTCATCATTTGTCTTCTCGGTCATCTTTCCGTTCTGCTCATTGCTCAGGTCTTTACTGCAGCAGGGTTGGTCAGATATGTTCTCGGCTCCCACAGAGGTTTTAGCAACTGCTGCTTCCTCATTAAACAGGTTTAAGTCATCGGTTGCAAGCAGTTTCATGCAGTTGTTCATCTCAGTCAAGGTTTCCTCAATCTCAGTCGTCGTTTCTTAATGAAAGAGATCAAAACAAGCATTTAAGCGTGGATAGAAATGGATGGGCACACTTTTTTTCTTATCTTTAACTAAGGATTAATGGCACTTAATGACATTTTTAAACAACAAGACTTGAACAAGAACTTGTCACTCTTTTTTAAACAAGATTGCTAAATGCTATTTGTGTTTTCTAGATATTTACAGTTTTTTTTTTTTCCAATCATCAATACGAAGAAATTAAATCAGAAATTTTCATAACAGGTTTTTATTACAAGGGCCTGCATTGTCAAATCTAAAAACATGGTATGGAAAGTGGTACATGAGACCAGGAAAAGAGCGATGATGAGATATCATCACCATAGATAATGTATTCCAATTGTTTCATGGTAACTGGATCTAAACATGGAACACTGTTCATCAGTTTTCATAAAAATACGCATTAAAAGTAATGCAACAGTTACTTACCTTTTTGAGCAGTTGCTTCAATTGTTAGATCAGTGTAATGACATCTCAGATGTAATGTGTGAATTTCGTTGTGAAATGGCAATACTTTGATGTTGTGTCATTTTGAAGAGGTGATTTTAGTTCAACTAAATGAACTTATATTTATATGTATTGTATCCAAGCAATCGAAAAAAGAGTTTTGAAAAATTTGCATTTTGATCACTGAGTTCTGTCAAGTGTTTTGAAAAATGACATCAATGTTCTGATATCAGCGCCAAAGTGATTGTAAAAAACTACAACTATACTACTTCACCCCCATCCTGTAAATGTATTGCCACCTTTTACTTTTCCCAAGTCTAAAAGAATACTCTAGCAAGTCATTAATCACTTTTGACAAGGCTTTTGTAGTCAAGATGTTATGAATTAAAATGAAATTTATTTGAGTAAATATTTAGGCTGTTGATTTTTTTTTTTTTTTTACAGTGTTATATCTAAGATTACCTATTCCAGGATATTGTTCATTTAATTTACAGCATGTCCTGGGAGCTGTCCCTCAGTGTTTAACCAGCATATAAAGTATTTGCTTAACACAGTTCCTCAGGAAATGTTGATTCTTGGTGAAGCTGTGAAATCTTAAACATGATGTAAAAAACTGAAAATACTTTATACGTACCCTTACAGCAATAAAGGAATTTCACATTTACACACGCTTTACATGAACATTGTTTAAATATTTTATATTTTTGCATTTTAACGGCCAAATGTAAATATTCTAATATTTTGAGATACTGGATTTTTGACTTTTATGAACTGTAGGTTCTAATCATCAAAATTAAAACAAAAACACTTGAAACGTTTTACTTTACATGTAATGAATCTAGAATATATTAAAGTTTCACTTTTTGAAATAAGTTACACAAAAAAATGAACTTTTTCATGATATTCTAATTTTCTGAGATGCACCTGTATAATTAGTTCCACCCGGTGATTTCTACATACAAATGACTGGATTGCTGAAGGGACTGTAAAATCAGCAGGTGTAGCCACATTGCGTATGCAAACAGGGCGTCAATGACTAAAAGATGATATCTTGAAGGTATCAGTCAGACAAGATAAGTTTTCAGGACATAATGTCTGTGAAGTACTGATTACTGTGGACGTCAGTAGTGATTATTGACAATTTGCACAGGATAAGCTATTCAGATATCGCTGAGATAGGTGTGCCTACTGTATACTCCATTATATCTAGGATTATTAGCTATAATACGAGCCTGTAATAATAAACTGCAGATGATGTGTTTCTAGAATGAACACATTGGTATTTATAATATGTGGTATTTATAATATATGTACTGTTGGTGCCTTGTACATCAGCTGATCTGATGTTCGATACTATAATTAAGAAGAAGTATAGAGAACTGTAATTAAAGATGAACATAGCTCACTCCCACTTTCAATAAGCAGTCATTCCAAGATCGAAATACTGTGTAGAAATTCTGCTGTATACTGTAGGCTGACTTCAGATATAAAAACAGAGATTGGATGGGTAATGTTTACTCACTGAAATCAGAAGAAGTCCTCTCAAGAATGTGTGGAAATATAAACACGGCAACGCAGTTGTGTCAATGTTATGGTGTCACTGGCAACTGAGTTCTTTATTGTAGATTAAGTAGTTCCACTTATTTTTGTTGATTATTCAGTAAAATAATTTGACAAAATTTCGGAAAACGAGCCAATAGTGCACTTGCACTCATATGGCTCCATGATTGTTATGTTCCTTTGCATTGTAAAGAGTGCTGTGGCATTATTGGCCTGTTTGCCACATTGTTAGCCCTTAACGTTTAGAGGTAAAGTGATATAATGGCAATAAAAATTACATTTATATAAAATAAAAATATGTGTGTAAATATATCAAGGAATAATCAAATTGCTTTATTTTAGCGTAGATAATTTCTAAAATGATTTTACTTTTATATTTTCATTTATTTTGTTAATTAATTTTCATGTTCAAAAGATAACAAGTACTAATCTATAGATAAGTTTTTGTGTGTGTGTTTTTCAATGGAGTTACATTTTGTGGAAATAAAGGTGTTTACCCTCCATTTCCTGTTTGGCCTTTTCAAGCTTCTCTTTGTAAATTCGTTCCAATCTCTTCTGTTTCTCCTCTTGTCTTTTTCTCTCAGCCAGTGTTCTTGCTTCAACATCATGAAAATCTACCTAAAAAAAAGACACAATGCATTTCTTGAAGGGATAGTTTACACAAAAATGTATAATCTGTTTGTGGGTAACCAAACAGTTTCAGGTCCCCATTGACTTGCATTGACTATTTTTTTTTTTTTCATACTATGGAGGTCAATAGAGACCAGCAACAATTTGGTTACCCTTATTCTTCAAAATATAATCTTTTTGTGTTCAGTAGATAATGAAATGAATGCAGGTTTGGAACAACATGAGGGTGAGACATTTCACTATTATAATGATGAATTATAATAACATAAATAAAGCCACCCATAACATCAAGTGGATGAAAACCAAATGTAAATAATAATCTATTTGAACATAATATTGGAAAATACAATGAAACACAATTACTAAATAGTAGGGTTAGGTTAGCTTTTTATAAACTGCTTGATTCATTCACCTTTGATTAAACAGCTAAATTTAGGTAGAACACAATATCTTTTCCATAACAGTCTTTATATAATTACATAACAACAGTGACGTGTCCCAGGGTGCAGACTGATGGCATTAAATACCATAATCACAGAACAGGCACGTCCAGATAAATACCTTTTTAATCTGCTTTAGAAAGTGATATCCCAGAGACAGTTTCTTATACGCCTCTCCATACGTGGCGTGCCATGACTGCACAGTCTGAATGGCAAGTGTCCTTAGTTTTCTCGCCACCTCTTTGGGTGGAGGCAGCGGCTGCTCAGTGTCTGTTTCTACTGTGAGTTCCAGGAACTCCTGAAAGTTTGTGATGAGAAGATCTCTGAAGTGATGCGACCGCCTGAAAATCTCACTGATCATTTGGAAGGCAGAGAGACGGATCTCTCCGTGCTCTTGGTTCAGCTGGGTCATAATCAAGTGGTAGAAATGATCAACGTAGTCAGTGGAAACTCTATGGTCAGAAAAGGAAGAAGAGTTCCAGCTTAACAAGGAGTGTAAGGGCATATGTCCAGTGCTGCTCTAAGGCCACAAAAACAAACACACAGGTACATGAGCAATTTACGCTGACTTGGCAAATCACAAAATGGACTTTGATTAGGCTTTATAACTGACAACACTGATAAATAAACACTGGGTAAGGCCAGTTTCCTCATTCGGTGACTAGATAATGAGATCATAAGCACGCTTTGGGCAGAGGTGGCAAGAGCTTTGGTGACCAATGATATTTAACTAACCAGTGTTTTATGAAACACTGCACTGTGATAATGGCATAGCTGTCTGAAATCGGTGAGCGTGATTTCACCAAGTACACATGTTCCTGGATCAACATCCTTGTTGATCCTGGAACATCATTCCAATCAACCAATCAGAATTGAGGGATAACTTTTCAGGAAATGTCAGTTTTAGGCTTACAATCAGGATTAGGTGCTTCTTCACCCTTGTTAATCAGCTATCATTTCACACTGATTTTAGGAATAAATTATGGGTAGGGTTAGGTTTAGGGGTAGGGATTGGGTTAAGACTGTATTTTTGGACAGTAATGTTGATCCAGGAACATGTCTTACTTGGCAAAATCACGGCGACCATCTGAAATCAAAATTTACGGAATCACTTTTTGTTTTGCCTCACCATCTGCCAGCACAAACAAAAAATTGTTACTAGCTCAAGTTCTTGCTAAGTTCACGTTAAGGTAAAGTTCAATGGGCTCTAAGGTAAAGGCCTTTTACTAATGGGGCAAAAACACTCACTAAGCAAATAAAGATGTCCTTGAAGAGTGTTGTCCTGTTTCTATGAAATCTTTGCCAGAATGTCCTAATTTATTCACAAGACTCACTGTTTGGTCCATGTATTTTTGAACCTACTAAACATACTTGCATATTTTCTTCACGTCCTTCATTTTGTCTTTATTTAACTGTGGTTCTCCAGAGGTAGTCAACTCCTCAACCAGTTGTGAGAGCTTATCACGCATTGTTTGGTCCATCTTTGACATAACCCTATAACAGAATGAAGAAAGAATGAAAGTATGAAGGAATGGGCCAACGCAACCGCCACAGAAACAGTTACTCCTATATGCCTTTACTCACAATTATTTTTGTTATGCAGCTGCTATTCAACACAGATATACAGACAGATTCATAAAGTCAGTGACAGAGAGAGAGCGAACCAACTGTATCCGAACTCTTTAATGGATATAATGGATGTCACGTACCGCTTCCTCCACCTGCTGTAATGAAACTGGCTTTAATAACTACTGGTATTAGATCAAATTTATGTGTCCGTCTGGAAATGAAGTTCACTCATCTCAGTAGTTTAGTGCGATTGAGCAGGGAATGTAAACAAAGACATACTGAGCAACCGTGAAGAGTCCATTTTCAAAATAAGAGTCGCTCTCTTTTGTACATTTTCACTGAAAACGGACTGAACTACAACCGAAACGTAATCGTTAATATAATTTAATAAAAATTATTTTAAGTGTAAGGCTGTACACCTGTGCCGCGCGCGTATTGAGAATCTACGGCAAAATAATTTCTCATGATTATTAATTAGACGGTGCTGACGTTGCTTAGTGAGCGTTGTTACGTACAATATCAATATTCATTAGTCCAGACTTCTTCCTTCATTCTTATTTGACAAGCTGACAACCGCCCACTTACACTAGTCTGCTTGTCAGCCAATCAGCGAGGCATATTGACCGAGCGTCGGGCAGCTTAATGAATATTTAAAGCATGACTTCGGCTTTGTAGAATTCGAGTGACGCACTTTGTAAATGTGTAACCGCTCTGTGGGTGGGAGCAAAAGTGCAATAAAAGGACTAACCTGAGAGTGATTGATTACACAGTCAACACATCGCTGTATACAATTGGTTATCTACCATTTGAATCATGCTGGCACGGGTTGTTCTGGTACTCTGTTTGGCAGGTGAGTCTGTAACTGATATAGGCAATAAAGAACATCAAAGTCTGATGTTTTGGGGGGGAAAAGAAGACGTTATTTTTTAAATCCTTAATTTAAAGTTCAAGCAACAAAAATTACATACCAGGCACTTCATATAACGTGGTGAGTTATTTATCTCTCTCTCTCTCTAACTGTGTGTGTGTGTTTCACTTTTATATGATTCTAAACAGCTTTGGCAAGAGGAGCTGTTATCCCTGGTGGCTCTAACGAGGTGCGTTGAAGATTAAAACCTATTCTTGATGCTTTATTTAACCACTACATGTATCTAATGTATTCTGTGTGCTTTTGTTGGCAGCCAAACTGCTCTGAGTACTTCCTGCCCGTCTGTACCCGGGAATATAACCCTGTGTGTGGTACTGATGGAGTCACATACTCCAACGAATGCATGCTGTGTTTGTTAAATATGTAAGTTAAATCAAGTTTTTAATGTTTATCTACCATTTGAATGTTCTTACTGGTGTCCTTTTGAAAAATTGTTCGACTGTCTTGTCATAGGGAGGAGAAAGTCAACACATTAATCTCCAGGAAGGGCAAATGCTGAGACACATCCACTCATTTATGTTCTGTATATGTGACATGAACCTGGAACCACATGCTGTTTTTTACTGGTTTTTGTCTTAAGATAAAGTGTGTGTTGTGTGCCCTTTTAAAAACATTCTAATCCTTTAATAAAACCTTGATATAGAAGTCACTGCTTTGTACTGTACTTCCTTTAATATAAATGGGCGCTATTCATCACAGCTCCTGTGTATAAGCTTTATGAGCTATATTTATAATAACACTAAGGAAACAATCAAAAGAAAACTGTCTAGCTAGGGCAGTGAGACATTATCAGGTTGATATGAACATTGTGCATGGTTAGCGTCTACTTTTGGACAAATGTGGTGTTCGTGAGTATGGGGTTATTGATCGGTGTTTGAACTAGGGCTGCAACTAACGATTATTTTGATAATCGATTAGTTGCCCGATTATTTTTTCGATTAATCGGATCTTCTCATTTCTTTCTTTTTTTGACAAAAAACACTTCCACATTCTGCCCAATGTCCTTTAAACAAACGTGTCAACTGAATGCTATGAAAATAGTGCTTAACAATTTATTAGAAACACATAATAAAGATAAAACACAAATATTTTAGGAATCTGTCAAAAAAATTGTTTAAATCTAAAAATGTTATTGTCATTTATTGGGCAAATATCAAACTAAGTAGGCTAGTATTTATTCACATATTAACAAGAATGTCCTCCTATGCCTTCCATAACAGCTTGCATTCTTGCTGGCATTGCTTAGGTACTTTTTGACTGTAATTGGGTATCTTGAGAGCTTGACTATTTTTTTTTTCTGCCTTTTTTCATAGATAACAGCAATAATTATATTATAGCATAGAAATAGTCAACTACTGTTACTAAAGAGCTTATGCACATTGGAGGACTTGCCAATACAGAAAGCTAAAAAATGATTATAATCACCAATACTGTTAGTTTAGAGCAGCAGTGGCACAAACCTTACATAAATTTTTTTTTTTTTTAAATTGTTAAGCACTGTATTTGAATATAGTTTAAATCTCTACATTAAAAATTAAAATAATAATAAATATAATAAGGACGAATAAAAACAAACTCAGTATGTTAACCAACAGGTAAGAGTAATGTTCTGCAGGAACACGCGTCCACTTTGATCACATGTCATTTCTTTATCCTGTAAAAGGCGACTATGAAGCATCTGATATTTATATTCAGAATTACACGCTGTATCCCTTTACAGTTCCTACTCTCATAAAATACGTGCACTACATGTTGACTTTTAAACCTCATTTAAAAACCTTATTTATACCTTTTAAATATCAACAACAGATATTTCAGCACAATTAATGTTTTTGCGCTGAGTATTATTAACTTCGTTGTCTCGTCTCTACTGTGTTGTTCCGTCTGTCTGACGCGCGTCCACGCGCCCGCCGCGCCGGCGCTCATTCAGTAAAGATTTACTATCAGAACGGACTTTTTTGCAAAAGTGGAAGTGTTCGCGTGAATTTGTTACATTTACAGATAAGGATATGACCGTGAACTGAAAGTTTTTGCGCTGAGGACGAACATGCATCTGTCAAAGCGCAGGACAGGGCAAGCCTATAGCCTACGCCATACGCTAATGCGTTAGGTTAAAGCTTAAAATAAAGAATTCTTAAGTTTTGGGCAGCTTGGATCACGTACTTCTCCTGCAGCATCTCATTCTGTTTCCTCCACTATTTTTAGATGCATTTTGTCCGTAATGCGCTATTCAGTGCTGTAATTTGACGCGACCGGCTGGAGTTGGACGTGCACCGTGGGCAGACCCGACTAATCGATAATGAGAATCGTTGTCGATTATTTTCATTATCGATAATAATCGATTTTATCGATTAGTTGTTGCAGCCCTAGTTTGAACTGAATGAACTTCGGTCCTGGGGCAGAAGTGTCCTTTTTTGGCAACATAATTCTGATATATTCTAGCTATGTCAATATTCAGTGTAGCAATGAAGTTCAGTCTAGTAATTAAAAAAAGGTTTAAGACTGCTCATAGATGGGATAAATGCATTTATACAGCAATTGCAACTGTATATTTTGGGGCTGAGGTGTGTCACAGCAGGCATAATTTAATCTGCCTTTTATGCAGCATTTACACTATTTTAAACAAGAGCAGCTGTGTAAAGACACCTTAATATATCCAAATTACGTTTACTTTCATAATAAACATTGCAATAGATATTTATCACTTGGTTTAGAACTTTCTAATATGACAATTTATATTAATACATTAATATTTCTATACATTAATGTATTATATACAATGTATATTACACAAATGTATGGTAATTTATATTGATTTACAAAAATATTTGATCAAACCTGGGGTGTATTTCAGAAAGCAAGGTTAACTTGCCGTCACATATACCCTAAACTATGGGATGAAATTAGACTCAAAATGATTAATAGATGCACGCACAATTATCCATGAACTGCATAAATTTTATACATGTATCTTACTAACCACAAACAAATGCCTTTCAATTTGATTCTGTGGAATTCGGGATTAAATGATTGTGCAGCGATTTGTACAAATACAGACATGTTTGCGAATAAAAATGTTCTGTTCTGCATTAATATATCATAAATTGCTCAAGCAAAAAGGAATCTGTGCATATGTGGATAAGGTGACACGCGTGCATTAATTGATGTCTAGTTCGACTCGATCTTGTTCGGTTCATTTGGATTTTGAGACTTCATTTTCGCAGTTTACAGCATTTCACGTCCCCCACACACACAACTACCAACGAACAAGGCCCAGTGCAATTCATTAACGTGTACACGATTTGAAAAAATCGCAAATGTGCCTCACTACACTAAAACAAATGCTTTTCAACCGGTGTCTGCAGAGTTAAGAATTACATTAATGTGCAGCATTTTGTTCAAATAGAGACATATTTGTGAATACAAATGTTATAGTTTGTATTAAAGTATCAATTTGTGCATGTAGCGATTAAAATGTGCATTTGTGCATCAGGCGACACGCGTGCATTCATTCATTCATTCACTTCTCTTCTGAATCGATTCTATTTGATTCATTTGAATTTTGAGACTTTCGTTCCGCCCTTTTAGCCTTACCCAATCCACACACACACAGCTCGCAGTCCACGCGCAGCTGAGCTAAAGAAAATCGGCAACCACTAGGTGGCCCTAGCCCCACTCACATGTGCGCATTCCATTGTTTTGGCCCTATAATCCTCTTTCTTACTCTCTCATTTGGCACGAATCCAAATGTTTCCATATTCACAATGTTGGCTGTTTGAATTTGAATGCTACATACTATTATTTATTAGGCCTATGTAAACCAGGCTTTGTAGGCTACTTAACCCGCTTTCCCAAAAAAAAAAAAAATGCGTTAGTAAGATACATGTATAAAATGTATGCAGTACATGGATAATTGTGCGTGCATCTATTAATCATTTTGAGCCTAATATCATCGCATAGTCTTGTGGCTGACAAGTTTAATGCATTACCGTGTTACCATTTCTTTGGTGAACAGTAAAAAAAACATTTGTGCATTGAAATCGGTATAATAATAATAATAATAATAATAATAATAGCCTACAAGGAATGAATAACTGACAACGTGCCGTTGAATTACAGGGGGGAAAAAACAAGGTACTGTCACGAAGTTCTCGTTTGGCAAAATTAATATAAGATATTCTGTCTTAAGACAAGTTACCTTAGAACAAGTTCAATAAAACATCTTGTATTTCTACGGTAGAGGAGAATAGCCAAACCAAAAAGAAACAAAGAAAACACAATGTAACATTCATGAAAACGTACACAATGGAA
>NW_015650699.1:281958-282842 GCF_001515625.1 Sinocyclocheilus rhinocerous | reverse complement strand
TTGCAGTGTGAGTAACAAGGGTTTATTGACAAAACAGATCAATACAAAAGGGTAGTGAGGTGCACAGGTGATACCACAACAGGAACACAATAAACAGAGATAGCTAGGGAAGGCCACTGGAACAGCCTCAGACATCAACTGGCAGAATACTATAGCAGCAGAGGACGTGGCAAGACCAGGCCGGTGGAGAGACCAGAGCAAGGCACCAGAGAGCTGAGCTCAGATACTTATTGACCATAAACTCTGAAGCACCCGAGACGCCAGGCAAGGGAACCAGTGGACAGGAACAGGTCAGGACAGGGTCAGGACAGGAACTCTAACACCACAACAAGACAAAACATAGCTCCACAGGAACACAAATTACTCCAAGACAGGCAAGAGAATAAACAAGGTACTAATTTAAAAAAAAAAAAAAAAGTAAAAATTATTAAATTAAATCAACACAAATAACTAAAATAATCAACCAAAAGATGAAAACAAAAGATCAGGACTAAGAGAACTAAATGAATACTAAAATAAAAGCAAAAAGACAAAAACAGACCACATCCAAAAACAAGGAGCAAGACAAGAACATAGAATTACAAGAGACAAGACTAGGGCAAGACTAGAGCACAAGATCAAACAGACAGGGAGACAGGAACACATAATCAGCCACATCCACAGACAGAGACAAACACAGTGAGGGAAAGAATGACCACGAACCAGCAAAGACAATAGGGCAAGGGGCACTATAAATAGGGAGGAAAACACACGAGGAACAGGTGAGAGCAATTACACTAACAAGGACTCAATGAGGGCTAACAAGAGGGTGTGGTAATGAGGAAACCAGGAGGAGGGGCTAAAGAAGCACATGGCTGAGAAAAACAATCAACTAGGCCATGTGC
>NW_015650699.1:254912-281612 GCF_001515625.1 Sinocyclocheilus rhinocerous | reverse complement strand
GACAGGCAAGAGAATAAACAAAACAAAAGGACTAATAAAAAAGGTTAAAATAATTATTAAATTAACCAACACAAAATAACTAAAATATCAACCAAAAAATGAAAACAAAAGATCAGGACTAAGAGAACTAAATGAATACTAAAATAAAAGCAAAAAGACAAAAACAGACCACATCCAAAAACAAGGAGCAAGACAAGAACATAGAATTACAAGAGACAAGACTAGGGCAAGACTAGAGCACAAGATCAAACAGACAGGGAGACAGGAACACATAATCAGCCACATCCACAGACAGAGACAAACACAGTGAGGGAAAGAATGACCACGAACCAGCAAAGACAATAGGGCAAGGGGCACTATAAATAGGGAGGAAAACACACGAGAAACAGGTGAGAGCAATTACACTAACAAGGACTCAATGAGGGCTAAACCCTGACACTACTCATGTAAACTTGATTTGTCTACTGCATAAACTTAAGGTTCGATGTAAATTCAACTAAAGCTGTTTAGTTTCAATTTGTGTAAAAACTAAAATGGTTTAGTGCAACGGGTTTCTTCGCAAATTTCTAGTAAAGTCAACTAATTCGGGTTAAGAGTGAATAAGCAGTTGTCACTCCTGTAAATAACTGACCTCTGTGTGAACGGAACATGATGAAACACTCAGAGGAGTTTTGCTCATAGACTGTACTATCTTTACCACAGTATATTCCAAAAAGAATAAACAGCTGCTGACCAATTTAGGATTGTTTCTTAAACACAGATATTTACCTCACAAAATCTTTTTCCAAAACCAGAACTCAAAATTAGATCTTGCAGCATTAGCTGTTTAAGGTCAGGTGCACATTACAAGACTGAAGCAGCTTGCCATTTCACTAACCCTTTTACACCCTTAAACTCTTGAGTTACTGTATGTGCGGAAGTTTGTGTAAGAATGGGTCTTTGTGGGAGGAGGAGAATGATGTTGTAACTAACTACTTGGTTAGTGTGCATCAGCACAATAGAAAACAAGAAAGTAGGAATCTTTAAATGTGAGCAAGGAAGTATGTTTAAACTTAAACTCTTGACATACTCAATTTACACCAGCTAGAGGTTTTTCTCTTTTATTCAACAGATTGTGCAACATGTGTTGTTCAATATCTCCAACTTGTAGCTGTTCCTGGGTGCACAACAAACTTACCAATAACAGTAATCAAAGACAGAACAGAAGAAACTGTTTGATCGATTAATTAGATTTGAATTTGTTTTATTTTAATTTATGTTTTATAAATATATAAAGTTTTTATTCTTTTTTATTGTTTTTTAATGCCCTTCATTATTCCTGATAAAATATTGCTTATGAAACAAAGCAATGTGAAGTGCAAAAACTTGCAATTTTTAGGAAACGCATGAAGGTCCCACACTTAAACAACTATCATTGCAAAAATGTTCAGACTGTACAAATGTTCAGCCACCAATTTGCCAAAATGTAAAATAGTTATGAACTGCCATGAGATTGTGTTGTTTATCAGGATCCCACATCACAGACTGGTCTGCGTTCTTCTAGTTCATTTGAATTTCCCATTCTTTATATTAAACCTAGTGTTTTACAACTCTTTTTTCTATAAAAAGAGATATATTTATATCATTTATTATAATATTTTTAAACATTTTTGTGGGTGCTCAAACCACTACAGCTGTAGGGGATTATGGGTTGCTGTCCTTCATTAGCATCAGCGCCACTTGCAGATTTACTAGAAGGCCTAGTTAGCTGTAAGTCTAAGGGATCTGACATAGATGAATCAGCCAGTGGAGGCACAAAAGGCTCCACTCCACTCTCTTTTCCTTTAGCAGCAGAGGAAGTGGTGCTTTATAACCTTACATGCTCTTTTGAAGTAATAACATATAATTTCCTTTTATAGACTCTGAGAGAGGCACAAAAGGCTCCACTGTGTCTACACCACTGCAGAGGAAGTGGGTTCATAGCCTTCTGTGTTCTCCGGAAGAATGACTGGGTCTTCCTCCAACTTACACGCTTTTCTACACTGAAGATAAGCAAATAGAAAAAGAAAAAAAAATCACAATAATAATAACTCTTGCCATAGATAAAATGGAAATAACTTTACTTTTTACTTTTTATTTTTTTATCTATCACAGACAATACTGCCATGAGATTGTGTTGTTTATCAGGATCCCACATCACAGACTGGTCTGCGTTCTTCTAGTTCATTTGAATTTCCCATTCTTTATATTAAACCTAGTGTTTTACAACTCTTTTTTCTATAAAAAGAGATATATTTATATCATTTATTATAATATTTTTAAACATTTTTGTGGGTGCTCAAACCACTACAGCTGTAGGGGATTATGGGTTGCTGTCCTTCATTAGCATCAGCGCCACTTGCAGATTTACTAGAAGGCCTAGTTAGCTGTAAGTCTAAGGGATCTGACATAGATGAATCAGCCAGTGGAGGCACAAAAGGCTCCACTCCACTCTCTTTTCCTTTAGCAGCAGAGGAAGTGGTGCTTTATAACCTTACATGCTCTTTTGAAGTAATAACATATAATTTCCTTTTATAGACTCTGAGGCACGCACAAAAGTCTCCACTGTGTCTACACCACTGCAGAGGAAGTGGGTTCATAGCCTTCTGTGTTCTCCGGAAGAATGACTGGGTCTTCCTCCAACTTACACGCTTTTCTACACTGAAGATAAGCAAATAGAAAAAGAAAAAAAAATCACAATAGTAATAACTCTTGCCATAGATAAAATGGAAATAACTTTACTTTTTACTTTTTATTTTTTATCTATCACAGACAATGTTCAGCATAAATATCTCAGTTTCTAATGTAATTTCAACCTCTCTGGTTGAGCTCTTCATCTTTACATTGTCCTCAGTGATAGACATGATGTCCAGTTTAGTGATATTGGTTCTGGTCTTGTGTAGAGTTCATAGCCTTCTGTGTTCTCCGGAAGAATGACTGGGTCTTCCTCCAACTTACACGCTTTTCTACACTGAAGATAAGCAAATAGAAAAAGAAAAAAAAATCACAATAAGAATAACTCTTGCCATAGATAAAATGGAAATAACTTTACTTTTTACTTTTTATTTTTTTATCTATCACAGACAATGTTCAGCATAAATATCTCAGTTTCTAATGTAATTTTAACCTCTCTGGTTGAGCTCTTCATCTTTACATTGTCCTCAGTGATAGACATGATGTCCAGTGTAGTGATATTGGTTCTGGTCTTGTGTAGAACTGGCTCGACAGGTACTTCACCTGGCAACACAAAGTATGAACACACTGGGATGCTGTTCAAACTACCACGCATATTCTGGATTCTCTCCTCAGGGATGGACATGACATCCAAATGAGACGTGGTGTTTTCATACTGTGTTTCTAGAGACTCTAAACCTACAGTAAGTGATTTGTTTTAGAGAAAGGAGGCACAAAACACTTCACTATCCTGGCAGCAGCAGAGGAAGGAGTTCTGCATAACCTTCTGTGTTCTCTGCAAGAATTGATGGATTCCTTCCTTGTGGGGACTTTTACGCTTTTCGAAAATGATTGAAAACATCACGTTTCACATGTTATTGTTATGGTCTTCTGTCTGTCTGTCGTCCTGGATTTCTTGCTTGCCTGTATCTTTGACTCCATTGATATTTGGATTAATTCTCCCGTTGTTTTGAACTTTTGCTTGTTATGTGGAGTATGATTGTGGATTACCCTTAATAAAGCTGTGTTTGGATCTTAGTCATGTTTCAGAGCAGTTTGTAACAGAGGACTTCACCAGATCCAGCAGCCAATTGAAATCTAGATCAATCATGGACCCTGTTGATCAGTTACTGCTTCTTCAGCAGGAAGACCTATTGATCGAGGAATACATGTATCAGTTCTGTGAGTTGTCATATCTAGGCCTGTCGCAATAATCAATATATCGACTTATCGCGCAATATATGTACATGACCTCAATAATTTTTTGTGACGCAATATATCGCCCATTATATTTACTTAAAAATTAATGTCACCATGTTTTGTACATTCCACTTGCTCCTGTGTCTTCTGCAGTTTCTCGTACATAACGTGATGTAGTCATGAGGTGCTAGTTCAAATAAAAAAAAAATGCTTCTACAAAAAAAAGTTTCATCTGCAGATATGGTCTTGTTTAGGGATCTGTGCCTTTGTGCATACGGACATCCGACTGCTAAGTAGTGATTGTGTTTTTCAGCAATAGTGTGCACCCTTAATTTACAGAGAAAAGAAGGTCAGGGAAAAATCTGTAGATGGAAAAATCTCCATACAAGTTCTTTGTGCATTTTTCTTTTTTTCTACTTAGCACTTTTTGTTAGAAAATGTTTATTTAATATTTATTCAGGTTTTTTAAGGTATCTAATATTTTGATACTTAATTCCCATGATTTAAATATTCTTAAAAATTAAAAGTTTGTTGTCATTTGGAAGTGTGTAGGCCTTCTTGCATTATTATGCGGTCACATTATGATTATATATTCAGTGGCATAAAATGGACTTTAAAATGACAATAATATCGCTTAGCGCAATTATTTCTGGGGCAATATATCGCAAAACAAAAAGTTGTTATCGTGACAGGCCTACAATGACTGGGTCTTCCTCCAACTTACACGCTTTTCTACACTGAAGATAAGCAAATAGAAAAAGAAAAAAAAATCACAATAATAATAACTCTTGCCATAGATAAAATGGAAATAACTTTACTTTTTACTTTTTATTTTTTTATCTATCACAGACAATGTTCAGCATAAATATCTCAGTTTCTAATGTAATTTCAACCTCTCTGGTTGAGCTCTTCATCTTTACATTGTCCTCAGTGATAGACATGATGTCCAGTTTAGTGATATTGGTTCTGGTCTTGTGTAGAACTGGCTCGACAGGTACTTCACCTGGCAACACAAAGTATGAACACACTGGGATGCTGTTCAAACTACCACGCATATTCTGGATTCTCTCCTCAGGGATGGACATGACATCCAAATGAGACGTGGTGTTTTCATACTGTGTTTCTAGAGACTCTAAACCTACAGTAAGTGATTTGTTTTAGAGAAAGGAGGCACAAAACACTTCACTATCCTGGCAGCAGCAGAGGAAGGAGTTCTGCATAACCTTCTGTGTTCTCTGCAAGAATTGATGGATTCCTTCCTTGTGGGGACTTTTACGCTTTTCGAAAATGATTGAAAACATCACGTTATTGTTATGGTTGTTATGGTCTTCTGTCTGTCTGTCTTCCTGGATTTCTTGCTTGCCTGTATCTTTGACTTTTGGATTAATTGGATTAATTCTCCCGTTGTTTTGAACTTTTGCTTGTTATGTGGAGTATGATTGTGGATTACCCTTAATAAAGCTGTGTTTGGATCTTAGTCATGTTTCAGAGCAGTTTGTAACAGAGGACTTCACCAGATCCAGCAGCCAATTGAAATCTAGATCAATCATGGACCCTGTTGATCAGTTACTGCTTCTTCAGCAGGAAGACCTATTGATCGAGGAATACATGTATCAGTTCTGTGAGTTGTCATATCTAGGCCTGTCGCAATAATCAATATATCGACTTATCGCGCAATATATGTACATGACCTCAATAATTTTTTGTGACGCAATATATCGCCCATTATATTTACTTAAAAATTAATGTCACCATGTTTTGTACATTCCACTTGCTCCTGTGTCTTCTGCAGTTTCTCGTACATAACGTGATGTAGTCATGAGGTGCTAGTTCAAATAAAAAAAAAATGCTTCTACAAAAAAGGTTTCATCTGCAGATATGGCCTTGTTTAGGGATCTGTAGGTCAGGGAAGAATCTGTAGATGGAAAAATCTCCATACAAGTTCCTTGTGCATTTTCTTTTTTTCTGCTTGTTACTTTGCACTTTTTGTTATAAAATGTTTTTTTACTATTTATTCAGGTTTTTTAAGGTATCTAATATTTTGATACTTCATTTCCATGATCTAAATATTCTTAAAAATTTGTTGTCATTTGGAAGTGTGTAGGCCTTCTTGCATTATTATGCCGTTACATTATGATAATATATTCAGTGGCATAAAATGGTTTATAAAATGACAATAATATTGCTTATCGCAATTATTTCTGGGGCAATATATCGCACAACAAAAAGTTGTTATAGTGACAGGCCTAGTCATATCAAGTACCTTTCAACAAAAGACTTTTGTTTTTTTTACTGTGGGAGTTGCAAAGGACAAACGTGGCACATGGTATCCCCCACTCCTGAGTCTCTTCCTGTCATGGCCGCTAATCCTGAGTTTCGTCCCGTCAAGGCCACCATGCCAGGGTCCTCATCCGTCACGCCAGAGTCTACAAAGTATGCCCCTGGTTGTGGAAGGCTGATTTCCAGTGTGGTGGACCCCCCTCTTATGTCAGTGTGAACGGTCTCTGCGCTCTCAAGCCCCGTGGTCTCTAATCCTGTCATGCAATGCCTGATGGTCCCAGAGGTCCTTCTGTCATCGGCTGTGCTTCCTGTGATGGCTATCACCATCTTATTTGTGTGGGCCGCACACACTTCTCCTAATCCTCCCAATGCGGTGGGCGCCTCTGAACACTTTGCCTCTTCTGTCATGGCCACGGAGGCCGTTGCTGAACCCTCTGCCTGTCCTGTCAAGGCCACGGAGGCTTCTGTTGGTGGACCAACTTGGTGGTCTCTAGCTCCGCCTGCTCCACCGTGGTGATTTTCTGCTTGACCTGAGCTGCCTTGGCAGTCTCCACCTCCACCAGTTTTGTCATGGTAGTGTCCAGCCATGCCTGCTCTGCTGTGGTGGTCTCCAGCTCTGTTCGCTCCACCGTGGTGGACTTCAACTCCATCTGCTCCGCTATGGCAATCTTCAGCCCCTGTCTGCTCTGCTGTGCTCTGTCCTGGTGGTCTTTGTTTCCACCCTGGTGGTCTTCAGGTACATCTCAGCCTCCTGCTCTGCCAGCTCCACCCTGATAATATGTAAGTCAGCAGCTACCAACACTTGATATAACACTTTGCATAAACATGCAAAACAAAATACCCGTGGCTCCTGATGATATATTGAGGTCTTATGATGCAAAATTCATTTTATGAATCACCAAAGACCATGGTTTAAGCTAAAACTTTTCTTTACTGTTTTACTGAAGAAAAAAGCAACCTACATCTTGAATGACGTGAGGGCGTGTAAAATTAACAGGAAATTTTCATTTTTGTGTATGCTGTGGGAAATTTTTCAGTAGTGCGGGATTGTAGATAATGTGAGTAGGAGTGGGTAGCAATGTTGGTGTTGGTGAGATGGTTCTTTAAAGGGGCTATATGCAAGAATTTTCAGGCATCAATCATTTTTTTTATTGCCAAAGTGGCAATATTTTTTAAGCCAATGTAAACTCAATGGCTAGAGAATACCCATAATGCACTGTGAGGGCCGTGCCAAATGAATTCTGCGTCTGGCCAGAAGATGCCTGCAGCTTGAATCATCCATCATCCATTTTCAAAACCGCTGGTCCAATGTGAGTACAGCATAATATCATGCAGTTATAAATTTATTTTTGATTGATTAATAGTTTAATGGAAGTTTATACATGTTTCTTTATTACTGGAGCTGCCTGTTTGCTAAGTTTCAAATGGTAATTAAATGTCAAGCACAAACTATGCAAAAGCAGCAGCCCTTCTGGTGGACCCAGTGTCCAAATTCGTTCACTTGTTTTCATTCACTCCTTCAACTGAACTATATTAGCGGAATAGTGAATGAGGGTGTAGGGGACGATTTCGAACACAACATGGGTACCAGTCGAATCGTATTGCTACACCAAATCTAAAGAGACTTATTTTTTGGCCGAATTGTTCAAAAGTTATAAGCAAAACATTTCAATTTTTTTTATATCTCTTCACCAGTATCTCATATTTGGGTGCTTTGCCACTACATGTAGCTGCAAGAAGCAATTAAGGGGCCAAGCACAACAGAGGCAAAGTGATGAGCTAAGCATGGCAGGGAGCATCAGACCAACTCCAACAATGAGTAAATAAAGGCATTTTATGATTTTAGTCAAAATTGTTGAAAAATCATAAAAACAATAATTTCTAGTATGATTTAATGACTTACCACTTTTGACCAAATTGATGGTGTGATCAGTGTGAGGTGACAATGACACACATAAAGTTTGGTGTCAATATGTCAAAGCTTTGCTGAGATATAGCCTCAGATGCAGTTTGGCATCATTCCATCAAATTTGTTTATGCGGTAAATGAATAATATTTTGTTTATCGACACAAAATCCAGAACTTTTTGCCAGCATGGTCTGAAATCAAAATGGTGGACATAAAGTTTTGATTATGGCATAATTGGTATCAGTGGCAAAAGTGGTATCAGCATAATCCAAGGAATATATCAAGACCGATCATGACAATAGGAAAAAATGGATAAATAAATAAATACCCCCAAAATTTTAAGCACTTTCAGGGCATGGCGCTGAAGATGCATACTAACTTACACAAGAATATGTAAAATATAGCATTTTATGACAAAATTCAAAATGGCCAACATGGGAAAATTCAAATGTATCATTTGACTTAACAATATCAGCATTGCGTGACTATGAGTATAGTGTGTATTAGCATGTAGATTTCAATTTCTGTACAGTCTAATGTCTAATTGTCATACCATTCGAATTTCATATTAAGAAATTCTTTTAACCCAAAAAGCAAATTATGCTCCCTTCGAACTGGTTGTCTTTAAAATACAAATCTTGTGTAATTCCAGGCTATCTGTAATCAGAAGCACATTTAAAACTGGAATATAATTTAATTTCATTCACATGTGTTTCATAAACACATAATCCTTTCTGGATTACAATCCGCCATCAAAATGATACATGTAATTATTCCAGCTGCTATGAGAAAAGGCTATAAACGATCCACCAGCTGCAGGATCCTCACATGCGATAGCCTACTAGCCGGGACAACTTCTTGTCATCACGTTCTATTAGTTCTACAGCTTCAGTTTCTGAACTTTCACGCTTAGTAACACATACAGCTGTTCCCTCACCACAGTGCAACAGTGAAAAGGGACCCCTTTCGAACAGTGTCTCGTTCCCAACGTTGTTTAAGCGACATACACCGGTATTGCGGTATTTTAAAAATTCATATCATAACAAAAATAAACACCGGTATTCGGTATGAACCGGTATACCGGTATACTATGTCATATGGTGCAATCGAATCGTCTCGAGCCAAGCAATCAGAAGAGAAAAGAATTTAGTTTCTAGCCCGTGCAGTTGAAAAATTATTAGCATAAACATAAGTACACATTTTGGACAGTTGATGGTGCTAGACAGATTGCGGTAGAGACTCCAAATTTGCTGTGGTCAATATTCAGACCGTCCTCTTATCGGTGTGCTAAATTTCCTGCAATAAGTTCTATGGGCTTCCACAGACTCAAGAAGAAGAAGAAAACAAACAGGTAAAATAGATGACTATGCACAGTTGCACCATTTTTGCTGGGCCCCTAATGATAAGGAGAAAACTAAGGTTCAGAGTGCAGGCAAATCAGATTTTTTTCTTAATTCAGATCTTTTCAGGCAAACTGTCCGCACTATTATTTGCAAGTGATCAAATCAGGTGTGTGTGTGCAATTGGAAAGTGTAAAGTCGTGTTATTTATACGCAGACTGATGAGAACGGGTTGGTGTGTCCAGACATAACCAACCTATCTGCATGGGTTGCTTTGGTTATGATGCAGGCATACCCACGTACGTGACGAGGCTTTCAAAACAGATGCAGGAACAACAGAGGTGCATCACTCGATCTCCAAATGAGTGCCCTGTCAAGTCGTGGTGCAGAACCCCTCTGTGGCACTCTGTCTCTTCTGTGCTGTGGTCACAGCTGGCTTCAGCTTCATTTGAATACTGAATATTGTATGGCATTTCCATCACCGGTTTAGATGTCATCACTGTGTGTCGCGTTAAAAGTAATGCAAAATACAATTTGAAACCTGATTTGAGCAGCCAGAGCGTCCAGACTGAGACACATCTGTAAAAACCTGATTGGAATAGCATTTTAAACCACCTCCATATGTGATTTCATGTGAATCCGATTTCATATAGTTTTTTGTTTTTGTTTTTGATTGTTTTGTTTTTTGCTGTCCAGACATTCAAAAACCCATCTGGATAATATCTGGATATGCAAATTGGATTTTTGCTGGCAGGCTTAACAGACTCAATAGGTGCTTATGCCCCTTTGGTGCTTGGACCCTAAATATATACAAATATGAAATAAAATAAAAATAAAGCCTTTATCAGTGAATGGATTTTTAAAGATTTGATTAAATGTTTTTTTAAACATAGCCTATTAATAATAACAAATTATTTCAACTTCATATATACATTTATAAATGAAAATTGAGCCACAAATGAATGCATATTGTGGCCATGACAACATGTCCCCTCCCGGTCACCATATAGAGTGTGTTGCATATGCGTTCATTTCAGATCCAATTTGAGCTTTGGATGCGGTTGAAATATTTGAACTTCTACGACTAGACTGTTCTAGCGACCACCTGACCGGATGTGATGTGTTCTACTCAAAACTTTTAGCGCAATGTTAGAACTACTAGTATTTTTCCTCTAAAACATAATTCTTTCTGTGAATAACACCATTTCTAACATAATTTCTGTGAAAAATTATGGCAGAACTAATTATCAAATTATTATATACATTGATCTCTTTAAGGGCATCATAGAGGATTGTGAAGATATTTTACTGGAACTTGGTCTTCATTACATCTATTTTCTATTTTTATCTATTGTCATTTAAGTATTCAGCTAATAATTGTTGTTATTAGTCCCATTCACTAGCAAAAAGTGAATGAGCGAATGAGAGACTGATTAGAGGTAGCGGTATATAGCAGTATAGGTATAGTGATTGGGACATTAAAATGTAAAAAAGCACTGTCCCTCAGATGAGATGCTAAAACAAGGTCCTGACACTCTGTGGTCATTAACCCTAAATAGGCCTTGGGGACCTTTTTTTTTTTTTTTTTATAAAAATGGTTTCCTTAATCTGAGCGGTAAAAGACTTGGCTACTTTTCCTAAGTTTGCCACCTGAACACACAAAAAAAGTTGGAATTGATTCAAAAATGTTAATTGTTAAAAAAATAAAAACTCCTTAATTGGTCCTTTGTGGACAAAAGTGGGCAGCCATAGGAAATTAATGGGTGAGACAATCAGAGTAATTTTTTTTTATTTGTCCAATAAAAATCAATAAATTTTTATTGGACAAATAAAAATTTGCCCTTATAGGCTTCAATGAGCCTATAACATAATTTTTTTTTTATTTTTTTTTTACATTTTTTCAAATAAAAACAGTCACTCACACATACACAAACAAAGAATTGAATGAACCAATAGCTGAACATTTTTTAAATGTGTCAATCAGCCACTGTGCAAAACACACACACACACACACACACACATGCACACACACACACACACACTTCAAAGTCAGATCAAAGTCCTACTGCAAGATTTGTTGATGATTCCAAACAAAACATGTCTGAAACATGTTACTTGCTAGGTTTATTGTTTATTCTTACCTATTTGGCACCATTTTGTACCAGTTTACTTTTTTGAGTTTGAGTTTTTTTTAGAAATAAATAATTACTCTGTCTCCTACTTTGTCTTTTCCTTATAGCATGGTCAGATTTGTCAGTAAGCATGTTTTGGCATCTTTGTATAGTCTCACCCAACACAAATGTTTTTTAAAAAAATTCTACGATTTTAATTTGTGATAAAATCTAAAACTTTTTTTTTTTTTAAAGAGGTTAAGTTTGTTACAACATTGGTTTAGATTTCAGCCTTTGCAGCCAGTGAGTAGGCCTTCTACAGCCATCTAGTGGCCATTGATATTTCATGTTATTGCTATTTTTATACCAACATATGTCACCAGATGTCGCCAAAGTATACCAAATGTTGAGGTTTTAGCAGTTTCAACCTACTAGAATTAATATTTTTACTGAAGTAAAAAAATAAAAAATAAGCATATTTTACATGAAAGTCAATGGAGTAATTTTGTAATTTTAAAGGTAAATAAATTCAAAAATGCCAAAAAAATCACAAAAGAAATGCATAAATTGATTTTTACTTAAGTGAAGATAGTTTTATGACATTTATTTAAAAAAAATTTAAGAATCACACCTGAGACATTTTTGCCCAAATTTGTCCATGAAGGACCCATTAAGGGCTGCTCTATGAAGGATGATTGAGGTCACAAAAAAGTCACAGGGTGTTTTCTGAGAAGAAGAAAAAAGTAGTTGCTAACTGGTCTCTGTCCATCATGGCTTCCTAATCAGTATGAAAGAAAGTCCTGACAGATGAGAATGTGAGAGATTGCAGACTTCTATATAAAATACCCAATTAGCTCACTCAAGTCTTTTCAAATTTGCAATTAAAAAAAGTCATGTTTTTGTAAATAAAAAAAATTTAAGAATCACACCTGAGACATTTTTGCCCAAATTTGTCCATGAAGGACCCATTAAGGGCTGCTCTATGAAGGATGATTGAGGTCACAAAAAAGTCACAGGGTGTTTTCTGAGAAGAAGAAAAAAGTAGTTGCTAACTGGTCTCTGTCCATCATGGCTTCCTAATCAGTATGAAAGAAAGTCCTGACAGATGAGAATGTGAGAGATTGCAGACTTCTATATAAAATACCTAATTAGCTCACTCAAGTCTTTTCAAATTTGCAATTAAAAAAAGTCATTTGTTTTTGTAAGTTTATGTCAAAAGAAAAAATTACTGAGATCTTCAATATTCACTTTTACAACAAGCCAAATGTTTTTCGAGCTTTACCAATCTGACTACTGTTACCACTTTTAAGGATTAGATGCAAACTTGTGAAACTGTGTGCTGTGACTGATCTAGGTGTATATGGGAATATTTTCATCTCTTGCTGTGTATCTTTGTGAAAGTGAGTTGTTTATAATTTACTGTTACTACTTGATTAGCACCAGAGCCATGTTTTAGTTTTTCATTTATTTCTTTGGCTTTAATGTTAATGTTTTATGCATTAAGCTGTTGCATAAAGATGTTTAAGAGAATCATTAATCTAAAGTATAAATCAGAACATTTTAACATATTAACCTCAGTATACAATTAGGAAAAGGTCACAGATGTTTAAACTTTGACTTTAGAGAAAATGCAGAGTAATGTGGTGTGGATAACCACTATTTAAATATAGCTGTGTTACCAATAGAGCAAATAGTCACAGAACATTAATTTCTGGATAAATTCAAAATAATTCATCCAAATGTGTTTGATATCTGAGCTGCATCAGAGAGCTGTGGGTGAGGCTCTTCAACTCCAGTGCTGCGCTGGAGGGTTAGTTTGAACCCTAATTAAACGCATCTGTCTGTAATTTGCAAGTAATAACTCAAGTGATTATCTCGTTAAAGTGCTTTTGGTTAGGGTTAGTGATCAACTCAGCTGAACAATGGGCCTCCAATTCCCTTTGTAGAGAATTTCCAGTTTCCCATTGTAGGAAATGCAAAATGTAATCAAAATCCATTATTTATATTAACAAATGTATTGGTGCATGACCTTCAGAACTGTGGCTGGTTTTTATTGACAATAATATGAAACTCAAATTCAACTGTAACCAGTTGAAACCATGGTGTCAACCAAACAAAATAATTTTGTCTGCTCACTGGCATATTTTGCATGTTATATTTGACAAGACTATCAGTGATGAAAATGGATGGTAGTATATGATCCATTACATGAGTACTTGAACTCATTTGTCCCATCAGCACCACTGGCACTTCTACGTTACTATTAAGTATAATGCACCCTGATGAACAGCTGTGATACTCATTGGATTGAACATTTAGTTGTATTTAAAATGGGATTGATCGCAATTTCTACAGTAATTTTGCAACAGTATTCATTTCGTTTACAGTCCAGAAAGAAAAAAAGATTACTGTAAAGAATAAACCTGTTGTTTGTGGTTTAATTTTATACTGCTAATTGGACAAAATGTCAAGCTAAGAAGAAAATGACAGATTGTCCATGTCATAAATTCCAAAGCAAACAAACAAACACAGAAACAGAAATCTAATGAAAAAAAGAAAAATACAATACCACATCACTCTATATAAACGAATTCTTTTTGTTCTTACTTAAAATGCAGTCCTCAAGATCCACATCTGAAATCACTTCAATCAGAGGGACAGATGTGTTTTTAGTGCCGAGTTTACCTCTAGTTATAAGTGCAACAAATCTCCAAACCCTTTAACTGTCATAATGCAAATCTTTCTTCACTTGCAATCTGCCAAACCAATAGCTTTTTACTCCTTTAAAATAACATACAAAATCATGCGCATTATTTACTTACGCAATAAAACATTTTTTCCTTCGTATCTTGAGGTCCCTCTGAATTATTTCTTCATACCTATGCAATACATCTCAGATATGATTGTCTTATTCATTAGGTGCAGCTTGAGGAACGATAAACAATGTTAAAGGCACTAGAAGTATCAGATCAAAATTGAGATTGATTCTCAAAGCATGAATCAGCTTCAGATGATCTGCTTTTAACATATGAGGTGAGAGAAATATGCACAAGAGCTTAACGCTACACAAATCAAAGCTACATAAATGGTCTTAAATACAAGTTTAGTCCAGATATTAAACCACAGCTACCAAAGTTTTGCACTGAATCATTTGACAGAAAATGTTTTAGTCCCTTCATGGTCTGTAGGTTTTTATGATGTCCTTTATGGGTCTCCGACAGATCGGACAACACGCATTGATCTGTCTCTTGAGCCTCAGTCCACAGTCATTACACAAACACATGTGTCCACACGTATAGATGACGGTGTCCACCTCCTGATCGAAGCACACTGTGCACTCTCTGCTCTTGCTGCTCAGGGCTGCGTCTGATGAGGAAAGACTCGGTGAGACAGGTGGACTGAGAGGAGAGCTGGGAGCCGTCACTGAAAAATAACACATCAGAAATCTGCCTCAGTGGAAAAAAAGTCTAATTCATATAGAGTACAAGATAGTTTTTCTGAATGTTAAAACAATTCAGGTGCCACCTTAACCCTGTATGAGCAATAGTAATAGCAATGCTTTAGCAAATACCACTAATAACACTTTACAGAATGTGATGTCTATATCTGGAGTAGATGTTGCCAAAATTTGCTTCCAAAACGTTGTGAAACCTAGCATGGGATGTTAGAATTTAAAAAGAAACTTCTACAGCTCTATTAAAGTTGCAATGAAACAGAAGTAGCGACCGATTCTCCTTCTGAGCTGTGTAACAGATATAAGGTAACAGATTATAAAAAAAATGTATTTTATATAAAGATTATAAAAAATAAAAAAAACATGTACTTGGTTCTGTGTACCGGTTGTTGATTGGAAGTGAGATGTGGGTGTGGCACTCAAAAGTGGAGACAGATAAACGTGAGCTTGCCCCACATGGATGAACACACAATAAGATCAGTAACGTGGTGAATTGTAATTTTTTTAGGCTGACTTTAATCAGTCATTTCATGATATTAGCGTTTTGTTTCTTCCAGCGGTTCAGAATTGAATGTAAGCTGATGAATGAGCTTGTTGAGACTCACCTAGAGAGGACTCGGATGCTGATGAGGATCTGTTGACAGTGAAAGCCAGATCAGAGTCACTGTCATCAGGCGTTGATACCTGAGACATTGATGGGGAGGTGGGAGGGCTGGCCTGAACAGTTCCTTATGGACAAAAAGAACATCATTTACCACAATGGACAACTGCCTTTATTACAACCATCACTGACACAAATCACCTTCATCTGACAATGACAGAATGATTTTTAACAAAATATTAAAGAATGTATAGATCAACTATATTACATGTACTATATTACAATTTGGATGCTGAATGCTGATTGGTCAATACAGCATTGCTGCTGTGCTAAAAACCACAATATAACATCAGCTATGACATGATCATGTTTTTTTTTTTGGCCACTCACTGACAACAGTACTGACAATACTGACTATACTGACAACATAGCATGGCCTCTTGTGCCTAATGACTTAAATAAATGTTGGCAGCATATTCAATTTTACATTCCAGGCAGGAATACCACATTCTGAATTCGATACAGGTATATTAATACATTAATATGTGCAAATCTTTGCAACTGTCTAGTGGTGAAGGTTTTAATTTTCACACGTCATGCTAAGAGCTCATCTGATATAATCATGTGAATTAAAATAAGAGGAACAGTAAAAACTGTTTCACTATTGCATTTTATTTCAGTATGCCATGCTGCTCTGAATCATAATTGGACTCAAGGGGAATTATTTTGGAACACTGACAAAAGGAAAGTGTCATTCTGAAATAAAGTTGACTGTAGGACCTTTTTGAATGTATTAGTTATGGGACGAGGATCCCTGGGAGACAAATATAATGTGATCTATTTTTCCAGCGATAAACAAGCTACAGTATACTGTATATTAAACTGAACTCACTGTCGTTAACATATGCACAACAGGGTCATTCTACAGTTGCACTAAACATAGGAAAAATCCCATAAATGTAATATGTAAATGACCTTCCTAAAAGTAATTTGCTATGATCAGATATATATAGCACCAGTCAAAGGTTTGGACACTGAATTTGTTTCTCATTTGTATCTCAATGTGTTTTTGAGAGAGAAGAAAAAAGTTGAATAAGAGAATGAACAATGTTAGCACAGCTGAAATCTAGCTTCTTTGTCTTGCTGAAGGAAGCAGCTTAAATATAAAACATTTGGTTTGAAACCAGGTCACTACGTAATTTTCATAGTTTCATTTGTGTTCATTCAGAATTTTAATGACTTCACTATTATAATATATACTATAGTTAAAAAATGAATGGATTTTTTTTTACTGGTAACATCTATACATATCATGCAATAACAATTTGCTCAATTCACAGACATTTATCATCACATTTATTAAATCCTACCTAATATTCTGAGCCGGTTCACAGCTCCGTGCAGTGTGAAGAAGGCCCACAGAACCTGAGAGGAGTCAACACACAGAAGACGACCGCGTGCCCCTCCGTTGACCCCATGATGCACCTCCCCATTGGCCAGAAAAGTAAAGCTGAGCACATCGCCTGCCGCTGGCACAGGAAAACCCCTGTAGACCACCCAATACTCCTTACGGTCCAGAAGCACCTCTGGGTCAGCTGGCAGCTCTCCAGCATTGAGGGTGCCTGGATCACAAGAGGTCATACCAAAGAGAAGAGCCCCAAAGTAAGGCAAGCCCAGATGGCCCACCTCCACGTACAGAGTCTCGCCCACCCGGACAGGCCTGTCACTGAACATCAACGTCCTGCTGCTGTCCAGGAAGTGTGTGCGTGCAACTGTACGATCATTTGAGAGAACCACGTCAGGGCCTCGCACTGGGTGAAAATGCAGGTCAGCGTCAAGAGGCATGGAGAGCCCGCGGGCAGCCCTCTGTATGTTGAAGGAGGTGGATGAAGAGGGTGCAGAAGAGGTGGAGCAGCAGGGGATGAGTTGGTTGTAGTTGCTGAGATGTAACGTGGCAAATTTAGCTGCTGCGGCCTGGCTGCTCTCTAGCTGGTTGTTGCTGTAGTTAGCCGAGTCGTGGTTGCTCTGGGGAAGATAGGCACTGAGTCGAGCGTTACTCAGACAGCTCGTGCCCACACTCTCAGCAAACGTGCTCTCTGCAAGAGGAAAGGAAGACCAGTGAGACGTTATAAATAATAACAAGCGAAACCACTTTAATTTCTTCTGCTCTAATAACAATGCCTTTTTACTCTTTTTCGACCACTGGATCCGCAATTTACCCCATAACGGCAGCTGTAATGAACTCTTAATTTGCTTGTGAAGCTGCCATGTTGTTTTTGCCTCCAGCAAGAGCATTTACTCTTCATATATTGGCCTTGGTGTGACGAATGAATGATGAATGAATAGCTCCCAGTAGGACCAATGACGACTTTTACTTTTAGAGGGAACATATTCTACACGAGGCTGCTGTACGCTAGTGTTCTGATCAGACTTCTGAGGTAGCATAAAGATCGAATGGTCTACAACAAATAAGAGCACTCTTTGCTAATACCTAAGCAAATATGTAATTACTACAATACTAATTTCTTACTAGAAATGACATTAAAAGTTTTTAAAAAATTGTTTTAAAACATACATTGACACGAACTCACACCAACCTCAACTCTTAGACACCATTTTTTTTTCAGCTCAACTGTCGGATATCAGGCAGCGAAGGATACATCAAAATTACAATTACATTACATTCAAAAATCGATCACATGAAGGTATCTCAGTAGACAGTATGTCACACGATCATTGGATACTGACTTGCCTTACTGCTTTCCTACCTCCATAGGCAGCATTTTTCAACATTCGGATGCAACCAATATAAATGAATAATTTCATTCAGCAGGATGTGTTAAATTGGTAAAAAAAAAAAAGTTTTAATAAAGACATATATATATATTATAATATGTGACGCTGAAGACTGGAGTAATGGCTGATGAAAATTCAGCTTTGCATCAGAGAAATAAATTATATTTTAAAGTATATTATGTTATATTGCAACAATATTTCACAATATTACTGCTTTTGATGTATTTTTGATCAAATTAATGCAGCCTTGATGAGCATAAAAGACTTTTAAAAATCTTACTGATCCCAAACTTCAAAAGTCTGATCACTAGCCTTCTTTTTTATTATAAATTATATTATCAGCATAAACATCCACATAAAACCAAATGGCAGTGTGGATTATTCTGTTTTGGCGACCCCTAACATGAGCAGCCGAAAGACAGCATAAACATTTAAATTCAAAATTTAAACAAAAAATTAACATTAATTTGAGTATGCACTTCTTTTGCTTTAATCAAGCTGCAGTATGGGTCACAACATAAAAACGGGTCCAACAGTCATTATGGTTCATTAGCTAAATGCAGCAATCTAGTTTATTACAATGAAATAATCAAAATTATGGACTGGATGATTTAAGATATAGGGCATAGCCTAAAGATAATTTTAAGACTTTTTAAAACTTTAGGTAATTTTTTTGAGGCAGTATGTAGTTTACCCCAGATTTGGGGTGTATGGTGGGCCATGATTTTTATTCTAATGTTAAGGTGGTCCATCACTTGAAAAAGATTGAGAACCACTGGTTAAGATGGTTTAATATGGTTCATAGACAAATTGTAATGTTTCATTAAATCAAAGATCAAAATAAATCTTTCTGCCTATAAATCTCTCTTTGGAAGCCAACAAAACTGACAACACAGGCAAAACATCTCTATAGGTCTGGGTTTGGTTAGCTTTTCAGGTAGGCAGGGACCCTTTCTCCAGGAACACACAGCAGCCCTGACCAAACATGGTCAATGATCTTGCCAGACAGAAGGTAAACAAAGTCCTTCAGCACTGGAGAAAAGGAGCACGAGAGAAAGAATGATAAGCAGGTTCAAGAACCAAGTTCAGTTTACTGACTCCCATTCTCAGACTTAGGATGTTTAGTGTCCACAAATGGGAATCTTTATAAACAAACAAACAATGTTTAGTTATAAAATCAGTGATCTCGATTAGTATTTATGCAAGTGCACTCCTGGCACACATACTTTGGATAGACACTGGCGTCCAGTATACTGAACATGTGGTTTGTATTTAGTCCTCTAATTCTGAGGCTGTCGAGGCTCATTTGACTTGCACATTTCAGAGCTGTCAGTCTGGGTGAGAAACTGAATCTTAGCACCTCATTTGAGATATTCCTCTGACATTCAGCCCTTGTATGTCTGTGCGGCCTCCTAGAGGTAGTTCCAACAAAGTTGTAGGGCTTGCAATCTAATCATGTGTAAAATGCGCTCTTGAAATGGCAGTTATTCTAATATCTGATGCTAGTTCTAAAACCAAAGTTGACACTGAGCAACACTTTACCACAGATGTGCTTGTAACACTTGTGTCTATATTGTAACTCTTGTTCTGTGTAAAAAGTGTGAGATTAATTGCAACCCATTGTGCTTTAAGGAGGATAGTTAAGAATTACAAACATGAATAAAAAATGGAAATGTTAAAAAAAAACTACAAACATGGCAGATGTACAAGACTGATGGTTAAGTGGAGAGGTTTAGAGAAAGGGGTTTGATTGGTTAATAATCTATATCTAACCTGATGAAAAATATTATAAGGATACGCAACATAAGAAAAAAGCCAAACATGAGTTGAGATCTCTGCATGAAAGACCCACTACTGGCAGATCAACATGACGTTTCTTTTCTCTCCAATACGGTAGGAAGAACTCTAGTAAATTAAATGACATTCACACACTGTGCTTGCATAAATTGTGAAAAAATACAATGCCATAAATAATACGCTTTTCCTGACATATTGACGTATTTTATTGTTGTAGTATGACAATAAAATAAGTAGTATGTAGTATATTTTATTATTCGACATGTCCGTCTACAACTATCAGGGAAGAAATCTACATTTGGCTTCATTTGAAGTCAAGCTTTAAGTGTCACCGCCAGAGTGACATGTCCCAGAGGACCCTTCTCTGGCCTACTTAGAGCTGCAAAAGTTTATGAAAACCAGTGGCACACCACAAATCTGTGGGGCCTTCCCACAGCAGTGATTTCATGCACGAATGCTTGTAGCGGGGGTGAATAGTGGTGCTGCTGATGGACGCAGTGTTATTTGGGGCAATCTAACCCTCACTTTTAGACTTTTCTCATTATTTTGACTGTTATACGTTTTCTTTTCATCTATCTACATTTCTGTCATTTCAAAAGTTTAAATGTAGTGGTCTACAAAGTTGTCAATTAATGTGTGTCTTATATATATGCATATATATTTATATATTTCATGGTAATATTATGGCATGTCAATGTTTGATTTTATAGACACTTTTTGGTACTAGGTAGAGTTGAGAACCACTGGTGTGTTAACAAACCCACTGAAAGCTATAATGCTCCCACAACAACTGATGTTTTCTGCAAAACTATTAATGAAAGACTGAACATTCAGAAGTGAGTTCGATTATCTGAGCACCCACCCAGCAATGTAACTTCTTGTGTGATTCCGTAGATGTCTATGATGGCCCAGAGCGGGCATCCAACGCTTAGACCGCAGTGGAAGAGGATAGGCTCTCCATCATTAATGCTGTAGAAGACCCGGCCATGTCGGTCAGCCCAGAAGGCCAGAACATTGTCCCGCATGGCCAGCCTCTCAGGCAGGGCCTTGGCCCAGTATCCTGGCCGTGTCACCAGGTCAGGACAAGCATATTTGGGGATGTCAGCTAAGGCAAGATTGCTAGGGTCTAAGCTTGTGAAACCAAAGCGTAGAGCTCCACTCCAGCCTGTGTGGACACCTGAGAGGCGCAACCGCACCTTCTCATACAAACGCACAGGACGCTGGCTGAAGGTGATGCCATTGCAGAAACTGTTCTTCCGGGTGGCCCGGCGCAGTTGTGTGTCCAGTCTAATATTTTTGCCTTTGGCGTGGGGGTGAAAACGGGGAGACTCGATGCTGTTTGGAGGGGCAGAGGTGTGGCGCTCTACTCCACTTTTGGAAACAGTGCAGTACTGCCGACTGGCCACTGGGCGATGCTGTAGGCTGGAGTCTATTGGAATGAAAGCATTAAAGCACATTAGAAACATGTAAAAAGCCACAGAATACATGTAATGTAATACACACAAATATAATTTATGTATAAAGTTATTTCTTATTAAAGGCCTACAATGACATTAAAAAACTATTTTATCATTTTTTAAAAATACTTGCATTTTATACATCTACCAAATGCATACATCCCTAAATACACTGGGATTTTAAAAGACTATACTGAAAATGCTGGGGGGGAGGGGGGTTCAGTTTAAACTGGGAATAAACAGTTGTAGGATTCTGAAAGTTCACTTTGAAGCTCCACAATTCTAATTCATTTTTCAATTAAACTTTTACACTCAAATTACCGAAATAATAGTTTGAAAAGACAATGTAATAATAAATAAGACCATTTTTACTAGAGGAATAAAACTTTTGGATCCCATTGAATAGCCTTTATTCTATAGTTGTTTAGCCCATGTAGTGAACTGCATAAGAGCACTGGTTTTCACTATAGGCATCTCTCAAGAGCACTATTCCAGGAAACAATGGCATATAAACAGCAGCACTAAGGAGTATGATGATGACAGTGTTGACAGTACTCCCATAATTCACTGCACATACTGCTGAATCAAAGTAGAACAAAACAGGATGTGTCTTAAATAGCATTTTACAAGTGCAAACTCAAATACTTTATTTAAGCACCTAGTAATGACATTTGGTGAATCTTTTGAAGATATGTCTGGGTTATATTTCACACTAAAATCAAAAGAATGTGAAGTTATTATCATTTTAGAACCATACAAATGTTTTTGCATGGTGAGCATGTATCACGCCACATTTAAAGGGGTCATATGATGCGATTTCAATTTTTCCTTTGTAAAAATCGACGTGTTTCAGAAAGGCGGGGCATAGAGGAATGTACAGAATGTACAGTATGTGGAAAATAATGTTTTTTTAACCTTAAACCGCATAAACACATTTCATTACACCAAATACACAAAATAATGTTCTTTTCAGCAACGTCATATGACCCCTTTAAGCATTAGGCTATATCTAAATGCATTTAAGGCATAATACTGCCATGAAATAAACCAGTGAAACATTTGTAGCATCATCTGTTGTATTCTGTCAGGGTGTGTCAAAATTATTGGAGTTCTTCATGGGAATTATTGAGGATGTACGCAGCACATTATGATTATGAATTTCATTGTCTTTCAGTAAAATATAAGCACTGCGTTTAAAAAAGATGTCGCAAAAAAAGACATTGCATGCTTCATGTTTCTTGACAGAAATGACCCTTTGTGGGTGAGACAGAGACATAGAATTCACATAAAAATACATAAGTATATAACTACTTTGCATTCAGTCATGACTTCTACTTTACATTCCATCGCGATAAACTGCATTAAACTGCAGTTTGTGGATGGGCTAGAATGGCAGATTTGAAGTGAACAGATCTAAGGCAGAAGTCATAAAATACAACAGTCACCTTCTCACAGGCTGTGATTAAAAAAGCTCTCCACTGATTTGTTTATAGGCTTACGAGAGATGAGAGCCATAAACGCCACCTGTGAAGCAGAGCGTGGTTTTCGTGGCTTCCAAATATAGGCCTACACTATCCAATCAGGGCTGTGGCTAATGACAATGCCTTGACTCCTATCTCCTAGAACACACACAAGTGTCTATAGCTCTGTCTATGCCATAAGTGTTACAAACAAACAATATATCACAGGCCTTCTGCCATTACAGTTGTACAGGGAAATGACATAAGATTTGAAGACTGAGATAAAGATTATTTTTAAATGAAACACCTTCATAATGATTTGAATTGCATAAATAATACCTCAAATTAATAAATCCCATATTGCCAATCCTCATTATTCATTCAGTGGAAAAACATGCCTCTTCCTACAGTTCCTCAAAATGATATTATTTTGCTTCTTGCACACTTCATGACACTTTCAAAGTGAAATGTCTGTGAGTGGTGCTAAAGGCTTGCTCAGTTTTATCCATATCAGATGAATGTGAATCTGGCAACATTTTATTATGTTGGTTGTTGTATTTATCATAAGAGTTTGTAAATTAAATGTCCAGCGAGTGACACTAAAAGGTAAATGCTTTATTGTGTTTGAAAATAATGTACTACCTACACTGAGCCCTATACTAAACCTAACTTGTTAACTAGAGCAAACATGAGATAAAAAGTTTAGCTGGCTTCTATGAGTTTTTGTGCCCTTTGATTGTTACTAGTGTTTCAAGCTCTGCATCACAAGAGTAATGCTGTATCAGGTGAGCTACAGAACAAGTTGACTACATCAGAAAAGCCCTACATATGGAGCTGGTTATGTGATTCATATATTAGTACTAGGGCTGTCAATTTAACACGTTAATTTGGTGCGATTAATTATTAAAAAAATAAAATTTAAGATATGACGGGAAAATATGGCCCTGGGTTGTTGTCTTACACTTATATCATATGATAAAGTTTAGCAATATAACACAAGCTAGAGTGCTGTTTTTTTCCTGAATATTTGCATGATTGCAAATGTGATATAATTTTTTTTTACAACAGTTCAATTAATAAATTAGTTAATATTGTGTTACATTTTAAACACAGTATTGTCAAGTATTGTCTGTTTTTGCTCAATTTTTGTTCAACCAAAAATATTTCTAAACAAAACCACAGCAGAACTGTTGTGGCTTTCCAAGAAACACAGCGGTGTTTCGCTACTGACTGAATCCAAGCTTTTGAACAAATCGAGTGAGCCAATGATTCAGTGACCTATTCATAACGAGCTATTCATAAAGTCACTTGTTTCTTTTCTGAATAAATAAGCTGTTTGAACGGATCGGTTGAATGAATGACTGAATGACTCACTTATGAATTGACTGCCACCTATTGGTCTTAATATTTAAACTATATTTCATTAAAAAAACATACTGCCATATTCAGTTTCAATTTATTAATATTCATAAAATTTAATAAATATATAAAAAAAACACATGCACATTTAAAACCAGTAATCTACGAGTAAGCTACATCTGACAACATTTTTGATATTTAGACAGCCAAAACCATTTTGAGGTTAACTGAGTTCATTTTTTGTCTCTGGAAAATAATGATGCATGACATTGTATTATGTTGAATGTCAAAGCTTTCTGAGCCTATTTGTTAATGAGGGAAATGTGGACACAATGTTTTTAGATTTGTGGAGTAAAAATTATAGTTTTTATGAAGTAAAAATATATTTGGCACAGAAGTGGCATGTTGTTACTAGTGTTATTATTTCTAAATTTAAAGCTAATTGTAATTAATGGGGTTATTATTTAACATTTCCATGAATTATTTCAGACATCTTTGCTTTTGTTAAATCCTGTGGGTTAACTGAGTGAAATCATTGCATTTGTAGTCATAGTGTTGCTATATGACATATCTTCAATTAAAATATTTAATTAAATATGTAAATATTCATATGCCTGTATATAAGTCATAGAATAATTTTGCCTTTCAGATGAATCTTTCTGCTTTGTCTGTCATTGGTTATTCAATTATTCAACAAAATTGTCAAAATAAAATTTTAAATAGAATAGTTGATTTAGTATTTCCATGAATGCCACTTTAAAAATATATAAACGTAACTTTATATTATTTTACATTTTGTGCTTAACTAAATCAGCAAATGTTTAAATTTATTTCTTATAACTTTGGCTGATGCATCATTATCATCGTGCTCATGTTAAACTTATCTAATTACAATTTACAAGTAAATCCACATTGTTCTTAAGAGGGGCATCTTCCTCCATTCTACCTAAATGCCACTTCACATGCTCAGAAAACCATGTCATGGCCGCATTATAGCCTTAAAAGTTTATGTGTTGAATCAAAATACTTCTTTTTAAAGCTACTTATGGTAACATCTATTCTTTTCTCATTTAACACAATTATGACTTTAAATTATCTTTTGGGGAGGGATTTCTCAGCCCAAATTGAAGTGTGATTAGTTAGCAATTAATTTGATTAATCAACATCATATAATTAAAATTAGATTCCAAATTTTAATTGTTTGACAGCACTAATTAGTATATATCAGAGGCGTGCAGTCCATATAAGGAGCGAATGCTCTGCATACCCAAGCCATTTGGCTAAACTGACTGGCTAAATATTAACATGACTATGAATTCCCTTGTCATCTGATGTGTAACATAAAACTTGCATAATAAAATGTTGGGAATACACACGTAACTGTCCTTACAACAGTAATTTTCTGCAAATCTGTGCCAGTTATGTAGGGGTTTGAGTAAGTGGATCTACAGCAGCTTTGGCGCCTACACTCTATTTGCTATGAATCGTCAATATTGTTCTGTATTCTCATAGGTTAATTGGTGTGTGATTTCATGCACAAGAAAATAGATAGATAGATAGATAGATAGATAGACGTAATATATAAGAATACTGTGATAAATGTTAAGAAAAGTTTCAAAAATGTGAAAGACTGAATGTCTATATTAGCCATGTCTGGCTACAAATTAGTATGACAGAACTGCATATGGGCTAATTTTTGTAGCTTGTACTATTTTCATGCCAAATTGCACAACTTTACATTAGGTCAATTACAACTGCATCAAAGTCATCTCATAAATCTTATGTGAGATAAATATACAAATAATTGGACTGAAAAGCCAAAAAGTTACTCTGCACTGAAGTTTTAAATATTTTTTGAGCTAACTCTGGTATAGTGAGGGATCCATGCTGGGTAAAATGTCTGAAGGAAAAATCTTGAATTTCCTGTGTTTCATTGTCTAAGATATGTCTACCAATGCCCATATGATTTAGCCAGTCAGCCAACAGCATCTAATATTGCCAAAATGAAAAAAGTGATGAAAACACCAAGATGAATACATTCATGTGCTTCCAGACTGTTCTAAAAATATACTGTGACCTGATCTAGCATTGTGTTCCACACACCCAATCATGCTGTCTTTCTGAGTTAAACTGAAAATCAGCTTTGTACTGCATGCCAAGCCATACATTCAGTCATATTTAAGACACAAGTTCACGTTTGTCTAGAAGTAAATCATTCATCAATAGATGTACCCATTTTACTGTCA
>NW_015650699.1:244420-254855 GCF_001515625.1 Sinocyclocheilus rhinocerous | reverse complement strand
AACAACAAAAGTTGTTCAGCATTCCAGTATCAGAGTTAAAGCAACTGCTCTAGTTACTAGAGGGTGGAGACTGAGCACTCAATGAGAAATAATGGATACCAGATAGAGCTTTATTTGTGAATATGAAAACAAAGAATATTCTTTTGGGGTCAATGAGCAGCAGAACTCCAGCAGTGCCACTGAAACACATCGTGAGTCATTCCTAACCTTTTGGTATACATGCACACTGTTAGCTTACATGTGCTGGCCATGTGCTGTGTGATAACTTTCACTAACACTCATCAAAATTATTTTTCTGATACAACATTTAAATTACAAATTATATTATCTGCACAACAAGCTGAGTGAAAAATTAACACGAATGTTGGAATGTCTTAACATTTGGTTTGACAATGACCATCTTGTGCTTCAATGCAGCAATAACATCTTACAGCACTTCACATGATCAATGTAATTCATTTTCTTATTTGATTATTGAACTACAATCTGAAATATTTATTCAATTTACCTCAATAAAAAAAAATTACCTTTGTTTTTAAAATGGTCTAAAACTTTGTTTATTTCCAAGATAAAAATATCTTCCAAATTGTCAATGTGCCCTCAGACTTTTGACTGAGCATATACTTTAACCACAGATAGATAAAGTTCACTTTAGGTATAGATCCCATTAAAAGCAATTATTTGAACTCACACTGATCTATTAGGAAGAATCTAGGGTTTAAATGGAAACTGTGTGTCGATAAGGTATGCTTGAGGCACACTCTGTGTACATTAAATTTCGGCGATGGAGGAGTGTGTAGAACAATTTAGAATTCAGCAGAGAGAAACAGAGCTTTTCTCATAGACGGGGGAATTCTCATCTTCTGCACAACTGCACAGTTTATCATCAGCATCAACTCTTGTGGTGTCTTTAATAAGGCTCTTTAATAAGGGATAATAAGTCACCCATCTGTTACTAGAGAATATAATCATCCTATTTATTGAACATTTAAATACAGACAAATAAGTAATATCTGAACAAGAAGAAGGTGAATAACATTCATGACCACATAGCCTACATGGAGAAACAATCTGCCTTTCCAAATATTCACAATTTAGTTTGAAACGCCATGCAACATCCACAAAAAAAGAGTATTAAAACATAAAGGGTGATGTTATGCTTAATGAATTAGTCAGCTTTAAGCAATGACACATTAGCAGGGTCTTTGAATAACTTGAACATCACCCATCATCTTCTCACTCCTACGCAGCGCACACTCATCCCAATATAGTTCAGAAGCTAGTGTACATGCTTATATTTGCACAAGAAACCAAGATATTAAACATCTCTATCCACATTGAAGCATACAAAAATGCTTCTGATTTCTGTCACAAGACATATCAACCAAGCCATCTCCTACCTATCAGTGGTTTGGGTGTTGTATTCCCCATTATTTCCAATAATTGCTCTCCCTTGGTGACAAGTGGATCGCGAATGCTTCTACTCCTGGTGTGTCCATTTATTATCAGATAGCTATACGGAATATTTTCGTAATCGCAGCTGTGTGAAATCTCTAGGCGTCTGAGAGTCGCAGCGTCTTCATACTATCATGCACACAGAAGCGGCTTCTCAAGCCATTGGCGTCTATTGGCGCATTGGCCAGCCAAACCCTCCCCACGCCTGATCATCCTACAACCCATCTACAGCGGACGCGACGCGACCGTCAACAACGCTGTCGTTATAATAAACAAAACTGGCTGCACTGTAAGCGCGCACATCGATTCGTAAAGCCTTGCGTTTAAATAAAGCTCGCGGCAAAATGTATCAGTTAACGCGGGGAGCTCAAGAAGTGTTTTAAAAGCTAAACTATTTTTAACCTGACACGCGTCTTAAAACGCATCCCTGATAAAAACAGCGAGACGCAACGCAACGGCGCATGTGTACATATCAGAGACGCGTCCTGTGTTTCAAACGCGACGTCGATTCTTCCAGCTTGAAGAGAACATTCACACTTGACGCGTTTTTGTATTCAAGAACATCTGGTCGTGCGGGTCTTTTTAAAATGGAAATATTTTTAACTTGACACGCCGTCTTAAAATGCAACGCTCATGGCGCGAGACGCGACACAAGGGCAAAGGGCAAAAGACGTACCTCTTATGTAGCCTAGACCCCAACACAACGCAACAAAATAATGTTACATATCTTGGTACAGATGTGTTTATTAGATTTCATGATATTTACATTATACTCCAAGGAACATCAACAAACATGGTACTACAGTTGTACAGGTCCAAAAATCATAGTATTGTCATTGGTGTATATAACTCAACTAACTTGAACTAAATAAATATCAGTATTTGTTGGTCAAACTAATTTCATTCAAATAAATAAATATGCTATACATAAAAAACCCTAAAAAGGGTAAAAATTAAATATTACATCAGTTATTTATGAAATACAGCTTATTTTATGTAAATCACCTGGCTCTTAGAAATTAAATTAGTTTGTTTTTTATAATTCCCCTTTTCTCCAGAAATGTTTATTCAGATATAACCTAAACTTTGCATTTAAAAAAATAAAAATAGCAAACAGGCCAGCAGATATCAAAGCACTTAAAAGACATAAAAAAAGAAAACCAGATTAGTCCCTAAATGTTTCATGACTACAGAATAATTGTGGGTATTTTTGAAAATGACACAAACCCCTTACGAGGAAATCCCCTCTCTACCCCAACCCCCATCCTATCTCCTCACAACCTTGACCGCTGGGATCCATGCAAGCTGCTTCCTGTCTTGTGAGCTGAAGCTGTCTCTGAGGAGCCTTGTCCAAACAGACCTAGCCCATGATTGCCGGCCGCAGGCCAACGCTATTAAATCTGCCCCAGATCTTCTAAGGAGAGGTTATGTTCATGCACACTATGTCACCTAGTGTGACCATTCAGACAGTGACAATGCCCACGGTCATTCCATATTCATGCATATAAAATAATTGCAAAATAACTATAAGGTTTTACCTACAGTTGATGGGGCATGACGTAGTCCATTTTGGAAAAAAAAGTGCAAGTATGGATTTCAAAGATTTTCATCAGTGGGATTATTAATGCATGAAATGCCAGCTATTTCCAAGGGAAATAATGGTTTTAGATGTTACCCATATAACAAAGCAATCTTGCAATATACTTTCATATTAAAGCCATTATATTGTAATATAACCGTAGCAGATTTTTGGTGAAGTGCAGTTTAATATATTTATATCATTGTATTCCTCTGTACCAGACAGAAATGGTGACCCTCCTGTTATGCACAGTATATGTAAATATACACAGGGCCAATGCACAATGAAATTCTTCTCAAACGTTTGTCATGGTTCTAGAAGGAAAGGCAGCAATAACTGTGGTTAACACAGGAAGAATGTTTGAGGCGGAGACTATTTGCACTGTAAACAAACATCACATGAATAAAAGCATAAAAGCTCTTTGTTTGGGATAGAAAGATATCTTGCAATGGGATGCATACTATGAGCTCCTGTTGCAAATATTAAACAAATACTATATTATGTGAAATTACATAATATAAAAAATTACAATTTGTAGGAAGATTAAAATTAAAAATAAATGAAAATTATTGTCAGGATTTTTAACATTTCTTGCATTGTGTTGCAAAAACACTACCTGATTTTTTTGTTATTATAATTCACAGTGTTGATTGTCATTGTCATTACCATAACTGTGTTTTCCCCCCTAAATAAATACTGTTACATCTGTTTTAGGTTTTGTTCAGGTCTTTTACTTTGAAGTTCCCCTCATGTGATCTTGTGGTTCCTTTAATTTATGTCATATTATGTTCATGTTAGTGATGGGAGAAATGAACTTTTTCAAAGCTTTGAATCAATTGAACCTGTTGTTTTGCTAAATGATTCATTCAAAATGATTTAGAAGCACTTAAAACACCACACACTGGTGACGCTTGCTGGTCAGAATGGTGTAAATGCAGCAAAAAACAGAGACCAAACATGCATAAAATTTGTGCTTTTACAAACCTTTTGCAAATGTATTATTTATCAAATGCAATTAACTAATCATCTAATACAGAGGTAGCTGGTCCCCAGAAGCAGGGTTGAAGACCTCTGATCTAATACTATTACATTTTAAGTGTCTGTCTGTATGTGTTCTTTTATACATTTTCAGAGTTTTTTTTTTTCTATGGATGGCTCAGCTAAACAGGCCAATAAGAGACTATTAACTACTATCATCCCTTTTAATTATACAAAAAAAAAAAGATCATGTAAAATCCATAAACACAAGTTGGACAATGGGGGCGATCTCAGTGAATCTACATGATTCATGGGTTCACAGGGATCATCCCCGGTGGTGAACTATTAAAATTTCGAAACATTTAAAAACAGTTATGACTAGCAAAGATTTTGAAGTAGTACTTCAAAACCACTCATCACTAGTTTGATTTTGGATTTTCGCTCTTTGGAATAAACTGCACTTGGGTTTGATACACCATCGTGCTCGTTTGCTCTATGTGTCAGCACCGTTAGGCCTGGCATACACTGTGCGATTTCCACAAAGTTTTTGTTAAATACCAACTCTCACTGTACGAGTAAATTGCATGCGATGTCAAGCCAAAGCTCAGGATTTATGTGCTTACACTATACGGTCCGATCGTCGAGCTGCAACTTGACTGCTCACACTATACCTGCGAAATAAACACGTGAGACCCCCCGTACCCAGAACTGTGTAGCCTCCATCGCTTCCATCCGTATCACACGCCATGTCGCCATGGTTTCATTTCTGTTTTCACGCAGGCGCAGTGAGGGAAAAAGCACTGAGTTTAGGGCAGTCAGTTCGTAGTTCTGCTTCAACTGTGTGATACCCTCACGAGGGGCGAGCAAAATTTTCAACAGAAATTCATCTGACCATCCGATTGCCGCTCGGGAAAGGCTAGTCGCCTCTCATGACCCCTTGTACACTGCACATCAAAAGACACAACAAAGCTGAAATTCGGCCCGACTCAAAAAAAAAAAAAAAGAGTCACACGACTCGAAATCGGATGAAAATCTCACAGTGTATGCCCGGCCTTACAGAATACACAACCGACCATGAACCCAGCAGTTGAACTCCTGCATTTACGCCAGGGGAATCGTCCCCTGGGGGAATATGTTGAGGACTTTTGTGAACTATGCTACTAGATAAACTTTAATGATTTTTCTCTAAAGAGCAAGGTAGGCCGTCCACAAACTTTCTGTGCCGCCTGTCACAGCCACAGAGACCATCCATGCCTGCTCAGTCATGGCCATGGAGGTCGTCCATGTTTCTGCTCCGTCATGGCCTCCTGATCTGCTGACTCTGCCTTGGTGGGCTTCTGCTCAGCCATGGTGCCACACTCCACCGGTTCTGCCTGAGTGATCTTCTGCTCTGCTGAGGTGGTAATCTCCATCACTGGCTTCACCCTGGTGGTCTCCATTTCTGCTGGCTCCACCATGACCACCAGATCCTCCATGGTCTCGTCCAGTGCTCCACAGTCTATGGTCTCATCGACTGCTCCATGGTCCAGGCCCACCCCTGCTCCACAGTTCACGGTCTCGTCTACTGCTCCAAGGTCAGATCCTCCACCATGCCATGATCCAGGCCCACGTCCACGTTACAGGCCTGGCCCTCCATCCCTCCCCCTTGTCCTCCTCCACTTTACCACCCTCCTGGACTGTTTTGTTCTTTTGGACGTGCTGTTTTGTTTGGGTGTCAGGAACTGCCCTTTGAGGGGGATATGTCATGTCTGTTTTAGGTTTTGTTCATGTCTTTTATTTTAAAGTTCATGTCATGAGATTCCCTGTTCCCTTCATGTGATCTTGCCATGTTCATTGGTTCATCTTGTTATCTTCGATATCAGTTCTGTCTTTTCAATGGTTCACAATCATTGTTATCTTGTTTAGTAATTCTGTTTTGTCAATGGTTGTTTTTGTCATGTGATTAATAGGGTATTTAAATTCTTGTATTGAAGTATGTGTGCTGTTCATTGCTCAGTGTCTCAAATCATTGTTTAGTCAAGTTCATATTATGGTCATGTTTATGTTTTGTTTCATGTTTTTGGTCTTAATTCATAGTTTGGTTTTGGATTTTCACTTCTTTGGAGTGAAAATGGAGTGAAAAACTGCACTTGGGTTGGTACACCATTGTCTTCGTTTGCTTCATGTTTCAGCACCGTTACAATTACAATGATCTTTTTAAAAAAAATCTCAGCATATATTTTAGGCAGAAGAAAAAACATCTTGATGTACAAATACAATTTAAGTATAATATCAGTTTTTTCATGCCCTCATTTATGAATTAATTCACTAAATACAAAAAAACCTCAAACAGATTAGAGGAGAAAAGGAATGAAGGACCAATGTGAGCACATCGGTCTTAACAGCACCTCAATCTAAAAACGTTTTTCTGAGCATTATTGTCAGTGTCCCCTATGCCTGCCCTGGGAACAGCCAACACAAATTTGTCTGATTTCATGTAATGCTGGCAGCCATCGGCATGGTCAGGGATGGCAATCAGGGAAATGTGACTTGACAAAAAGGATATGCATGAAATAACATCTCTATGTGACAATTCTGGAAAGGGCATTTTTTTGGCAGAAGACTAAATTTGTACTAGCATTAGGCATACATTTATATGTGCAGGAAAACTGCACATGTACCAAAAGTTACCACAAGAACAGAGCTTTTTTGTCAGAGTATAAGCATTGTGTTCTTTGAGAGAGGATGCTGTCACACTGTGTGGTAAGACTTGGAATATGGCATCAAAATTGCTGCCATGTGGTGGAGTGACTAGTCCTTGGACTGTGAAGTGTTACATTAGCAGTATTGTAATTCCCATCAAGTTTCAAAGACACTGAAATGCTAAGCAGATGGCCAACTGGGAGGACTGCATGTGGTTGTCTGAGCAGCAGGGGAATCTTGTCCAAAGCCAAACTCACAGATCTAATGACAAAATGAGTCATATAACCACTGTCTAAGTGGGCCTAACGCTTTCATTGAATGCATGTGCGAAATACAGCAGCCATGACTTATAAATTATGAAAAATTCATGCATACACTGTCTTCTCTTCTCTTGGCTGTGCTATTATGACATGCCTTTTCTGCCAGAGCATGCATACTATTTTTTACTCTTTACTTATTATAAACAACTTGTTTTAAATACATTTTGGTTACTTTTTTATTTTATGATTATTCCTGCAAATTTATTAAAGACCCAATGAAAAGGTTTGGCAAGTACAGTTTTCTTTCCTATGTTGTCATATTTCATATTTAAACAGAAAATTGGGGATGGACAAATCAAAGGACTCATCTGCTTCTTAAACAGCCAGTAGCCTTTAGTTTGCATCACAGCAATAATTTATGATTTGCTACTTGCTATTGCTAGCTAGAGGCAGTTTGCATTAGAGGGAGGGACTTTCTCAAAGAGCATTTTATTGAACAACATACTGGATACTAGGGTTGAGCCAACATACGATAGTATAGTGCATTGACGATAGTAAGAGATATCACCTCTGGTTGTGACAAGACACTGAAGACGTCCTGGTCATCCACTGCACCCAGGCCCATCTCCAGTCGTCTTGCCACTGGATCCGGATGAGAATTGGGAAGAGAGAGTGTGGCTGATGCTGCACAACTATCCCTCACTTAAAGCGGTCAAGAAATGAGAATGAAAATATTCTCAATGTTTATTTTAAAATTACTTTAATATTTAATGCTCACTATTTTATCAATAAAAACATACTGCAAGTTTCAAAACTCAAAAACAACTTCCTCGTTTAAAATATGAATTATTCTTTTCTACCATTCTGAAATGCCTGGATTTGAAGTTTTTTCTGAATAGCTCATATCTGTCCCAGGGACGGATTATGATGCAGCTGTGCCCTGGGCACGGACCGATCAAAGGCCCCCCTCCGTTGAAACTGCGTTCCTTTTTTATTTGAAATATTCCCAAACGTGTTAACTATATCATGAAATAACTCAATTCTCAAATATGTGTAAGTATATGCATTTTGCACCTTTATAGATCATGTTAGTTGATCTATAATTGCCAATGGGCAAGTAGCCTAATGTTAGAGTAATCTATTAACTACGCATAAAACCCGTTTTTTACTTGCACCAGATGAGTGTCATGTCATAAAATATTTTTAATACGACTGAATTTTTATTTAACGTGAATTTAATAAAAGCATTGCAAGTTACTAATTATAACACTTTCATCTATGTGACATTGCCACATAAGGGACATGTTTTACCACTCTGTATATAACTGCATATTTGTTTATCAGAGTTTTAATAGGTTTTACATGTTTCCTTGTCCATTTTTACTGTTCTCAAAAATTTTGTGTGTGAGCAATCACATGACAGGAAGTAGGAAGTAGCCTCTCAAGATAAAAGGTAGTATAGTAGTTAGGCAGTATGGCCTAAATTTGGGGCCTGAAAACCAAATGGGACTCAGGTCAATGTAAACCACAGCCTGGATTGTGAAGTACCTTGTTTTGAACACTTGCCATTCCATGACTACCTCTTCACACTTGCATTTTGGATTATTGCACATTGGATTGTATATACACGGGTGGACACATTGGACTAGCAAGTAGCAACACAGAGTTTCCTATGAACTATTGTATTTTTATGGAATTGATTGACTCTAAGCTTTTACTAGTCTAAGGACTCTTTATATTGTGTTGTTTTAGTTCAGTGTCATTCTTTTTGGTGTAAATGCATGTTATTTTATAATTGTTGTTTTCTTGTCTTCATTTTTAAACCCAACCTACAAGTAAACTTGTGTTTTTATTGTGTTTGCTCTGCCGGCAGGGCTGTTACAAGTTTCTTTGTGGTGGAATATTGAAATTGCCAGAACAGCAATAAACAAATTAAATGCTCCATTATAGAATATATATAACATTTTCTCAATAAAAAGCAGTCAAAATGGAAAAATAAAATTGCCAATTGACGTCAAAAACTCTCCAATGCTTATATTGCTAAAGCTATTACATGACTTACTGTAAACCATTTGTAGACTAATGGCGCTTTTCCACTGCATGGTACGGCATGGTAAGGCTCGGTACAGTTCACTTTTGGGGGGTTTTCCACTGGGTACAGTACCTGGTACCTGGTACTTTTTTTAGTACCACCTCGGTTGAGGTTCCAAGTGAACCGTACCATTACCAAAACGTGACGTGTAAACTCTGCTGATCACTGATTGGCCGGAGAGAATCGTCGCTACCTGCGTCACTGAACTTGCTACACAAACACAACAGAACTGCTAGATTTAAATCAGCACAGCCACTTTTTTAACAACAAAAAAGTGGCTGTTTTGTTGTCTGTTGAGGAAGTACAGACGTTCCTCTTGTTGATAGCAGAGGAGCGGATCCAGCGAGAGCTTGATGGGGCGACGCGGAATGAAAACGTTTTTCAGGAGTCGCGGCAGTAGAGGCGGCGCAACTAACGACGTGAATAATCCCGCCCACTCTAAAGCGATACTAAACTGCAGTGGAAATGCAAACCAAGCCGAGCAGAGTCGTACCACGCAGTGGAAAAGCACCATAAATATCAAAGCACAGTAAGTAGTCATGCCTACTGCCTATTATACCTATTATCATTGTGTGTACCAAAATACAAGCCAGTCACATGTCAAACTCATTCACGAAATCAAGCTGAAATTGTGACATTTTCATAATGAAATAAGTTACCAGTAATATTAAAAACAATAACAATATAGTACTTCTGGTTCATGTTTGCCGTGCTGCTGAGTGGTTTGCGAGTGTAGCTCCATGTAGCTTTGTTTTTCTGTTGTAATCTTACTATCACTCTCTGTTGTTTAAACTGTTAAAATATAACTTAATTCTCACCATATTTCTCGTGTTGCTTTCTCCTGATGTCTGATTTGGTAGCTGAACCAAACCAAACAGTTATAGATGAACACAGGACAGACTCAATGACGGCCTAGTAGAACTGTGTGAGCAGCTCCTGTGGCAGGTTGAACTTCCTCTGCTGGCAAAGTAAATACTGCCTCTGCTGGGCCGAGTCGATGTGAACGTCCCACTTCAGGTCCTGAGAAATGGTGGTGCCCAGGAACTTGAATGAATCTACTGCAGCCACAGTGCTGTTTGTGATGGTGAGTGGGGGGAGAGCAGGGGGGATTCTCCTGAAGTCCACTATCATCTCCACTGTTTTGAAATGTTAGTGAAGCATCAGGACTGAAGCTCTGGATCAGCTCTCTCTCTCTCTCTCTCTCTCTCTCGCTCTCGCTCTCTCTCACGCACACAAACAAACGATGCGCAAAACTCCGCATTTGAACAGTCAATAGCAAATACTTAAACTAATAACAAAACAGTAGCTGATTCAGAAGCGCCAGATTGTCCTAGCAAAGTCAGAATTACCTCCTCTCCTAGGTTCACGAAACGGTCGTCCATAAAATGC
>NW_015650699.1:243936-244368 GCF_001515625.1 Sinocyclocheilus rhinocerous | reverse complement strand
GGGTCGGGGGAGGGCAGGGGGGTTCCTCCTGAAGTCCACTATCATCTCCACTGTTTTGAATGTGTTGAGCTCCAGGTTGTTAAGACTGCACCAGACAGCCAGCTGCTCAACCTCGTGTCTGTAAGCAGACTCCTCACCATCCTAGATGAACTTCAGGATCTTGTCAGAGGGGTTTTTAGAGGTGCAGTCATTTGTGTACAGGGAGAAGAGCAGTGGGGAGAGAACGCAACCCAGGGGTTGCAGCAGTGTTGATTGTGAGGGTCCTGGATGTGAGAAACATCAGATCAGGGCAGGTTGAGTGTTTTCTCTTCTATGGTGACAGGCAGACACATATTGAGCAGCAAACACACAGCAGTTCTTCTGTTCTCCTAAACAGATACGGCAGTTTCTCCTGGTTTGAAAGAGTTTTAAATGTCTGATGGATCTGCTGTA
>NW_015650699.1:232160-243789 GCF_001515625.1 Sinocyclocheilus rhinocerous | reverse complement strand
TCAGCGCCCAAGTCCCGCCCCCGAAAGTTCCGGACCTTTGAAAAAGTACTACCTCGCAAGCAGGGAGATTCTGAGTGGCAAATTTTTACCCGGAACTTAATTTAGATCCTGGTTCCTGCGGTGGAAACACACTGAGTACCGGCCCAAAGTCCCTAGTTCCTGGGGAAAGTTCCTGTGGTGGAAAAGGGGCTTTAGTCTTCTGCTTTCTGAAGACCCGGTTCACATCCTCTACACAGACCTTAAAGGAACACTCCACTATTTTTGAAAATAGGCTCATTTTCCAACTCCCCTAGAGTTAAACAGTTGAGTTTTACCGTTTTCAAATTCATTCAGCCGATCTCCGGGTCTGGCGGTAGCACTGTTAGCTGTTGCGCCTGCTGCACCCATTTATTTTTAAAAATAGTGGAGTGTTGTGGGTGAGGGAGGGGGTTGCAGGAGGGGTAGGTGTCACAGTGTCTGGTTGTGGTGCCCTGGACTGGCCACTTGAGGTGCCCTTGTGGTGCCCTGGACTTCCCGTTCACTGTTACATGTTTTGAACTCTAATTCCCATAGTCCTTTGCTTTGTCGTTTCTGTTCTGATCATGATCACCTGTTGGTAATTTACTCATCATTTCATCACTATTTATTCCATGCTCACTCTGTCGGTCTTTGCTGCAGTACTGAATTCGTTACGTCCTGTTTCTTGTTCCCTGTGTTTTGAATTACCTTTTGCCACGTTTTTGTTTTGTTCTGATTATTTGTACTTTAATAAACATTCTGCACATGGATCTAACCTTGTTTTCTCCTGGCATTCCGTGACAGAATACTGCAGCCAGTACAAGATCCAGCAGTTTGTTTGGCCTTTGCTTTTGTTTGGACTATGGACATGCGGATTACCCCTCCTGCCACAGGGAAGGAGCGAGTGGCTCGACACCGGGCTCTAATGGCTCTGAGGCAGCAGGGAATTTGGAGTTTGGAGGTTTTGCCCAGACCTTTTGGACGTTTTCGGTGGGGCTGAATTATAATGAGGCTGCACTTAAGGACTTCTTTAATGTCTGTTTGGATGATCCTTTGCCCCAGTGGGAAATGGAGGGACTCAGGATCCTGGATTTCTGGGGCTTCGTCAAGTATCTCCATAGTCGAAGTCAGTCCGGGAGCTCACAGAGTCCACTCCAGAGCCCGCTCCAGTCCGGGAGCTCACAGAGTCCACTCCAGAGTCCACTCCAGAGCCTGCTCCAGTCCGGGAGCTCACAGAGCCCATTTATGAACTCACTCCAATCCGGGAGCCCTCTGAGTCCACTCCTGGGCCCGCTCTAGTCCGGGAGCTCACAAGGTCCACTTCAGAGCCTGTTCCAGTTCAGGAGCTCTCAGAGCTCATTAAGGAAGTCACTTCAGTCCGGGAGCTCACAGAGTCCACTCCAGAGCCCGCTCCAGTCTGGGAGCTCACAGAGTCCACTCCAGAGCCCGCTCCAGTCCGGGAGCTGATTCCGGCTCCGCTCTGGTTGCCCGCCTGGGTTCCGGTTTGGCAGGAGCCTCACTGGCTCACTCCTCCGGCTCCGTCCTGGCTATCTGCTGGGGTTCCTGTATGGTTGGGGCCTTGCTGGTTCGTCCTGCTGGCCCCGCCTTGGCCTTCCACCCTGCCGGTTCCGCTCTCATACCCTGGTCTACCTCTGTCCCCTAACCCCCTTCCATTGCATGGTCCTGGCCCGCCGTCCCTCCACCTGGTCCACTTCAGTTCCACCTCCCTCCTGAACTTTTATGTTTTCTGGTGGAGCGTCTGGTATCCACTCCGTAGAGGGGGGGTAATGTCACAGTGTCTGGTTGTGGTGCCCTGGACTGGCCACTTGGGTGCGCGCTTCCCGTTCACTGTTACATGTTTTGAACTCTAATTCCCATAGTCCTTTGCTTTGTCGTTTCTGTTCTGACCATGATCACCTGTTGGTAATTTATTCCTCATTTCATCACTATTTATTCCATGCTCACTCTGTCTGTCTTTGCTGCAGTATTGAATTCGTTACGTCCTGTTTCTTGTTCCCTGTGTTTTGAATTACCTTTTGCCACGTTTTTGTTCTGTTCTGATTATTTGTACTTTAATAAACATTCTGCACATGGATCTAACCTTGTTTTCTCCTGGCATTCCGTGACAGTAGGTGTGCAGTGTAGATCAGAGAGGGTGGGGCGTGTGAGACTGGGCTTTTCAAACCGGCAGTAAAACATATTCAGACCGTCTGCCAGTTGTTGATTCTCCACAGACTGTGGGGGTGGTGTCTAGTACTTGGTGATGCTCCTCAGGCCTGTCAAGACTGATGCTGGGTCATTGGCTGAAAACTGGGGTTTTTTTCAGCTTTTCAGAGTAGTTTTTTTTGTCACTCTGATCTCCTTTGATAGCCTGTTCCTGGCCTGGTTACACAAGATTTTATCCCCACTTCTGTAAGCATCCTCTTTGGTGTGACGAAGCTGTTTAAGTTTCCCAGTAAACCATGGTTTATCATTATTGAATTATAAGAATGTCCTGGTAGGTCCACTGTCATTATACAGTACGAGAGCGGCCTCTAGAGGCGGAATCACTGAATGCACGTGCTGTTTGTTTTGACACATAAGGCTGTACACTGCACAGAGCGGGACACTTCAGATGCAGATTTAAAACAGACACAACGAAACCATATGTATACAGTATACTGCAGTACATGTTTTCATATCATTATAAAGTAATTAATCTGTTGACTAGATGCTGCATTAGTAGAGAAAGAACAGCAGTATGTTTGCCATCAAGGCTGAGATGACGAGAATATTATTAGTACCTCAAGTGGTTAAAACAATGTGAACAAAACACACACAAGTCCGACACAAACGCATAATGTCATGATTGTTACCATCTATCTGAGTTAGTTTATATCCAGCTGGTGACATTAATGCATTTGTTAGTCAGCGCTAACAAAGCTAGTGACGTGAGAAAGCAAAAAAATATTTACATGCAGCCGACAGAAATCTTGCCATGCCACAGAGCGCCATTCACATAGTTTCCATTAAATTACACTATATTTGTCCCAAATCGTTGTTAATGTACATAATGATTTCAACCTGGGCTGGAAGATTGTGTATTTTGCATTTTTCAAGGAAACGTTGGTCTTTCTGTGGCTCTAATAAAGTCTGTATGCTTCATATAGAGAGCTATAATATATATTGCGCTTTCTCTTTCAGTTTTGCTGTTTTTTAAACACTGAACTTCAAACTCATCTATGTCACTTTGTGCATTCTTGAAGTGAACTTTTGCCCGTGATTAAATAAACAGTTTTGAACGCTGCTTGAATTGAATGTGACGCGTCCGGTGTGTGTGATACCTATGAGTTGTTCTAGACGTGACATGATGCAGCGCTTTTTGCCTAGTGTGCAACTGCCATATTTTGTTATTTCGAGCAGATAATCACCAAGTGTTCTAATATAGAAGCAAATAAAGTGTGAGAGTATACATACAATATCCATACGTATGTAATTTTAATGCTATGGCCTTTGTGAGGAGTTTTAAGATGGTCATCTTTAAGTAGGGATGCACCGATACCACGTTTTCCAGCCATGCTGTGTGGTATCGGCGTTTGGTATCGGGGCATTTTAACGAGTACGAGTACAGGAGCTCAGTATCGGGCCCGATACCGGGTGCATCCCTATATTTAAGCATGACTGTTGATATGAAATGGTAACACTTTACAATAAGATTTCCTTTGTAACATTAACTAAGCTTAATAAAAGCTATAGAAGTGTTGCTCCTTAATAGAGTGTATTAATTTTCAACATTTACTAATACATTTTTAAATTTTAAAGCTGCTTCTGTTAACATTAGTTAATGAACTATAAACTTAACTTTAATGATCAATATATACCGTATTGGCCCGAATATAAGACGACCCTGATTATAAGACGACCCCCCCTTTTTCCAGATGTACCTTTTGGAAAAAGGCTTTTTAAAAACCAGATCTTGTTTTTTCTCAGTAAAACACATTTTGTCTTCAATTATTTTCATATTGCATATTTTTCCTATTTTAATTTTTGTTTTGAAAGTATGGTAAAAACTGGTAAAATGTACCAACAATCACGTTTTAAAAATATACACTTTTTGATATACCATAAAAAAAAATAAAAAAAACTGGTAGCCCATCTGAATTAGGACATTTAGGCTATCCATCTAATAGTAGCCTACCAAAATCTTATTAACAGTCGAAGTTAAATCTTACTGTAGTCTTCAAATCTGGGTACTGTCTTACGTTTTAAAATCACAAAGGGAGTTTGGTCCCATCAGGGTAACGTGACAGTCACGACTCGTGCAGCTGTAAGGTTTTCTTTTTCTTTTGTTTTTACTCGCGATCTTTACAACACGCATTACATTACGTATTTCATGGCACACTCGTTTTATGCGTATTTGGCGCCGCCTATTGTTGTGGGTGTATTATTGACATGTCAAAGTCTAGACCCTGAATATAAGACGACCGCGTTTTTTCAGATGTATTTCCAAGAAAAAAAACATTGTCTTATATTCGGGTCAATACGGTAATTAATATTTAATAAGATTTGTATTAATTTACAATGTATGGTTAGTAGTTTTTTTTTTTTTTTATTAGTTTTTTTAAATAATAAAGCACTATTTTCGTTTTCGTTTAATATCCATTTAAAAAAACTATCGCTCAAATAATCGGGTATCGGCCAGTGTGGTCCAACTTAGCTATCCGTATCGGTAAAATCCACTATCGGTCGACCTCTAATTTATAGTAATACTTTCAGTAATTCTCAAAGGTCTGGTTTCAAGTATAATTCGTTTGAAGTAATGGTGCTTTATGTAACATTATCTAGAGTAATAAGTGTTAATGATAAATCCCCTGTGACATTTATACTGGCTACTGTATACAGACCACCAGGGCACCATACAGACTTTATCAAAGAATTTGCTGATTTTCTATCTGAGTTAGTGCAGGCTGCGGATAAAGTCTTAATTGTTGGCGATTTTAATATCCATGTAGATAATGAAAAAGATGCATTGGGATCAGTATTTATAGACATTCTAAACTCCATTGGGGTCAGACAACATGTGTCAGGACCTACTCATTGTCGTAATCATACTTTATATTTAATACTATCACATGGAATCGACGTCAATGGCATTGAATTTCTGCGGCAGACCGATGATATCTCAGATCAGTATCTAGTCTCGTGTATACTCCATATAGCTAAAGCTGCAAACTCAACACCTTGTTACAAATATGGTATAATCATCACTTCTACGACGAAAGACTGGTTTGTAAATAATCTTCCTGATTTGTCTTAATTCCTCAGATTATCCAATAGCTCAGAAAAACTTGATGTTGTAACACAAACTACAGACTCCCTCTTTTCTAGCACTTTAGACACGGTTGCTTCTTTAAGAAGATTAAGGAAAACAGTCATACACCATGGTATAAGGATCACACTCACGCCCTAAAGAGAGCAGCCTGGAAAATGGAGCGCAGCTGGAAGAAAACAAAACTAGAGGTATTTCATATTGCATGGAGGGAAAGTATTTCCTCCTACAGAAAAGCATTAAAAACTGCTAGATCTGCTTACTTTTCATCTCTTTTAGAAGAAAACAAACACAACCCCAGGTATTTATTCAATACAGAGGCTAAATTAATGAAAAATAAAGCATCAACAGACGCAGACATTTCCCAACAACACAGCAGTAATGTCTTTATGAACTTCTTTATTTCCAAAATCGATACTATTAGAGATAAAAATTATAACCATGTAGCCATCAGCTATAGGGTTGGGTATCGTTTGTTTGTTTTTTTCGATACTGGTGCCAAATCGATACATTTAAAACGGTTCCGGTGCCTAAATGGTGCCTGCACCGATACTTATAAAAAATAAAAAATAAAAATAGAGCTTTCCGACTTGGGTTCACGTGCATTTTCTCAGTCGGGAAATTATTTTTCACGTGCGGTGCCGGTGACGATGTTTCTTACGTCCGTTTCAGAGAATCAGAGGACAAATATTTCAATCGATAGCTCAGGCATGGCACCGAAATGAAGCACCGAAATCTGCGTTCTGATTCGGTTCTAGTACATACCGGTTACATAGGTACCGGTGCCATATTGGTACCGGGTTTCGGTACCCAACCCTAGTCAGCTACAGTATCACATCAGATAGTGCACTACAGATCCTCTGAGGAACAATTCCACTCCTTCTCTGCTATTCTCTGTTTTTTGTTTACTATGGTCCTACATTATCGACACACTATTTTCCTGTTTAACACTGTAAAGCCGCTTTGACACAATCTGTATTGTATAAAGCGCTATATAAATAAAGGTGATAACATTTAATGTTGACTAATTATTCATCATATAAATCCTCAATGTTCGAGCTACTTGACTACTGTCACAGTGAAATATTACAGCTACGGCAGTGCTTGAAGTGTGCTTAATTTTTACTGTACAGTACTAGCCAGTATTTTAGAATATTATACATTTAAAGAGGTGTGCATTATGCCATAAAATAAATAAAACAATAGAAAAAGTTTATTGGTCTACACGTTTTCAGCATACGCTATTCTGGGGACACTTATTATTGCAGGTTTAACCTTTTGTGAAAATAACGTCTCGGTTACGTATGTAACCCTCGTTCCCTGAAGGAGGGAATGGAGACGTCACTTCGGTAATGACTGACGAATTGGGATCTCGCTTAGAGAGACCAATCCACTTCGAGTGTAACTAAACGAGCCAATGCACATTGGCATGCGATGATTGCATCCAGCTGCCGCTGATCACAGCTTGAGCATAAGAAGGTACCAGGTTTTCGCTAAGGAGCTGAGCCGGTAACCCGGCCGCTCAGCGGTGGTACAGCAGCTGTGGTGATGGGACGTGACATCTCCGTTCCCTCCATCAGGAAACGAGGGTTACATACATAACAGAGACGTTCACTTTAATTCGGTCACTCTCGACGTCATGACGGTAATGACCGGCGAATGGGGATCCCTACCAAAATGCCATGGATGCTGCCCCTTCCAGTGTCCTGTGCGAGCCTCCTGCGCCCCCTTTTCGGCGTAGGCCGGGGCTTGCAACAAGAAGACCAGTCACTGTTGTCGTAGCACTACCCACTCAGTGAGATTGGATAACACTGGGAAAACGTACCCGTTCTACTTGGAACAGGGACGTTACGGAAGCTCCAACCTTCCCGAAGGAGGTTTCGGAAGCAAATACACATATGAACGCAGAATCTGCCGGGGAAACCCGGGCTCTGAGGCTATACCGTGGACTTTACACATATGGGATCCACTTAGGTCTCTACATATGGAACCCAGCCCTCTACCGGTTCTCACAGATTCATCGAGTGAGGGCCTGGCGCCAGACGTTCTGCCACGTCTGGCTGCCGAGGGGATGGAGAAGCTCAACAGGGTCTACAGTACGGACTCTCTGGAGCGGTTTTAGCAAGCCGACACTAAACTGGGGCCTCTCAGTGCTTCTCCCCGTTTAAGGCGAGAACACAGGAGGATACCGGCTCCACACGAAGGCTATAGAATCTAGCGAACCTGTTGGGGGTCGCCCAGCCCGCAACTCTACAAATATCTGTCAGTGAGGCGCCACAAGCCAGCGCACAGGAGGATGCAACACTTCTAGTAGAGTGCGCTCGCACCCTGAGCGGGCAGAGCACACCCTGTGCCTGATAAGCCAGGATGATGGCATCCACTATCCAGTGGGCCATCCTCTGCTTGGAAACGGCATTCCCCTTCTGCCGGCCTCTGTAACAGACAAAGAGCTGATCTGAGGTCCTGAAGCTTTGCGTCCGGTCTATGTACCATCTTAAGGCTCGGACGGGACAAAGCAAAGCTACGGCTGGGTCTGCCTCCAACAGGGGCAGCGCTTGCAGGCTCACCACCTGATCCCTGAAGGGAGTAGTGGGAACCTTGGGCACATAGCCGGGCCGGGGCCTCAGGATTACCTGGGAGTCAGCCGGCCCAAACTCTAGGCACGATTCGTCAACCGAGAATGCGTGCAGGTCCCCTACCCTCTTGTTGGAGGCCAGTGCAAGCAGGAGCAGAATCTTCATTGATAGAAACTTCAGCTCAACTGACTGCAAAGGCTCGAATGGGCCCTGCTGTAGTGCTTTGAGCACTAGAAACAGGTCCCAAGAGGGTATAGAGGGGGGCAGGGGAGGACTGCGATCTCCGCACGCAAGACAGGAGCATCGGCCACCTTCACTGATGTGAAGCGGATGCTGCTGAACTTGGGGGGACTCGTGCAGGTCCCTCGGTGCTTTAGCCTGAAGAACCTGCAGTAACTCCGTAGCATGTAAGGCGGAGACAGCTTCTCCACAGCCATATAAGCATCGTCGGACAGACCAGACGAGTACCTACAGTCCCGGGAGGGGAGGCACGGTTTGCCCTGCCGGGTGGAGGAGTATTTAGACACAACCGACCGCTCCACCGGGGGGACCCCCGTATACCCCCTAGCTACACTACCGTCGAGAGTTAACAGGTCGGTTTCCGGCAGAAAAAGGTGCCTTCCACGACCTGGTAAGCCCCTCATGCACCTCCGGGAAGAATGGTACCGGGGCGGGGAGCTGAGAACTGGCGCGGGCCACCCCGAAGAACCAATCGTCCAACCTTGAGGGCTTGGGACACGGTGGAGATCTTTACTCGAGCCCTACCCTCACGGCGGCCCGAGAAAGCATCGCCGTCATTTCCGGATCCGATTCAGGCATTGCTACAGTCCCAGAGAGCAGCAGCGCAGCCGAATCTTCCTCTCCAGAAAGCTCCGGCCCTGGAGGGTTTTCCCATCAATGTTGCCCTCAGACTGCCCGTGCTACTACCTGAAGTAACCCCCGCCTGACTGCCGCCATGACGAGAACTAGATTGAGGCAGAGGCAACGGCGCTCCGCCCCTTTTGACGTAACGGAGCTTGGCCCGCAACTCTGGGATGGTCATCTTCCCGCAATGAGAACATGACTCATCCACAAACCCCACCCTAACGTGCTTAATGCCCAGACACGTGAGGCAGTGATCATGACCATCACCCGATGCCAGGTAACGACCGCATCCAGAAACGCACGGGTGATACGTTGTCTATAGCAAGATGCAACGTCATCTTTACAAAGATGCAACGACGAGTTTGTCAGACGCAGCGTCGTCTTTAAAAAGACACACCCGTGCTCTTTTAGAGAAAAAAGCTCTTTTAGCGTGCTAAAGCGCACAGGGGAGATGGCCACCTGCAACACAAACAGGGGGTAGTGCAGCCTGATGTGTGCAACCCACTCGACACGGGAAACCACCACCGCTGAAGCGCCATACCGCCAACACCAAGAGCTACAAAGAGCACGCTGAACTCATTCAGTCTTCTTCTCTCAGTAGAGTAGTCAGGAGCAAAACAATGTGATCGCTCGGCTCCGAAGCGAAAAGCTGGTATGCGTTGCACCTGCTACCTTTTTATGCTCACTCTGTGATCAGCGGCAGCTGGATGCAATCATCACATGCCAATGTGCATTGGCTCGTTTAGTTACACTCGAAGTGGATTGGTCTCTCTTAGTGAGATCCAATTCGTCAGTCATTACCGATGTGACGTCGAGAGTGACCGACTGAAAGGGAACTTTGAATATTGGCTGAGCTCAGACTAGCGCATGTGAGGCATTTATCTGAATGACAGAGATCAACCCGATTCACAACATTCCCAAACACAGAAATAATTTGAATAAGCTACAGAATAGACTGAATCTAAGCAGAACTAATGATCTACTAGAATCTATGCAGCGACAGTAAAGATGTTAATAATGCACGATCACTCTTTGGTTCATAAACTTAAAGTGATTGTAGTTCATTATTATTACAGTAAAAATTTTAATTATTTTTTATTATAAAAAAATAATAATAATGTTATGTGGGGTTGGGTTTTCCCCATGAAACCTAAACTTTGCTATAGGCAAGTGCCCGTTTCAGGATAAATGTCCAAAAATATTTTTTTATTAAGTTCTATATATTGTAATATATTTAAAAAGGTTTAACATGAAAGAGTTTATTTGATGGAAGGGTTGGACCCAAGTGTTCAGTTGGTTTTATAGGGTTTTAGAATGTTTGAGCAGTGTGTAATGATTGCCAACAATCTTATTACCTACTGTAATCATGAACTGTTGAGGTAAATCATCCCTACCAACTCTATAGAAATGAATGTGAGTGGAACAAGAGATACAGAGCAGTTTTATTTGCCTTGTCTGTTTATAAATAGATTAGCTACTTTGTAATTAGCTTACTGTGGCAGAGTGATACAAACGGTGAAACAGTTGGAGTACTGTAATCACTAGAATATCGCACGACTGGAAAAGGCTCTCAGCCAATCACATTTGAGAACCAAAAAGAACTGTTGTATTATATTATATACAATATAATATGCAGTGTTGCTTCGGTTTGTTTTGTTTCATGAGACCCAGTGAGTCAGCGAGTAAGACAAAGAAACTGGCCAAAAGAGACCCAGCGTGTCTGAAGAGAGACAAAGCAACTTTTGTTCTTAATTTATGCGGTGATCCTTTGTACTATTTTCATTTTGCACTGTTTTAATTATATATGGCAACGCTGCAGTTCTTTTGGCAATACAAATATTAAAATATTGCAATAATTACTCTGTATTCCACATTGTACATCAAAGGGAACACATGCCCAGGGAATACAAACACTGAACTCTATATGCCAACCTGTAATAAAACTGCCACAAGACTTTATATAAATCTTGAAAATGTGTAATTTATGGGGGCAAGGTTATAAACTTAAGCAGTGACAGTATAGTATTGTTTTTTAATGTAATTTGTTTTCTATTTACATTTTTTTATTATTTTTATTTTTAGTATTCTTCTAAAAATTGTATGTATGTACACAAACATATATACAGTGGGTATAGAAAAGAATCACCCCCCTTTAAAATAATCACATTTTGTTGCTTTGCAGCCTGAAATGAAGAGTTTTTGTTTTATCCAGCTGTATTTACTAAGTGCAATCTATAACATCCAAGTGAAAGATATAACACCAACATGTCAGAAAAAAAGAATCACAGAGTTGGAAAAAGGATCAACCCCCTCCTAAAAATGACTTGTAAACTCAATCAGGTGTAGCTAATCACCTTCTCAATAGCACACAACGCCATTTGACTATCAACTGTGATCAGCTTGGTCATTTTGAAAAAAAAGAAAAGAGCTTTCCTGGAGCATTTCAGTCATTGGTAGTACAACTGAAGCAAACAATCAACTATGAGTGGCAAGGCACTGTCAAAAGATCTACGGGATAAAGTTGTGGACAGGCACAAGTCAGGAGATGGATACAAAAAAATTTCAAAGACTTTATCAATGACTAGAAGCACAGTGAAGTATATTATTAATAAGTGGAAGGTATTTGGTAAAACACAGACCCTCCCTGGATCAGAACGTCGCTCAAAAATGGATGAAAGAGCTGGAGGAAACTGATAATAGAGGCAACCAAGAGGCCTACAGCAACTCTGAAGCAGTTGCAGGAATTTATGACCAAGAGTGGTCATTGTGTGCATGTGACAACAATATCACAAATTCTCCACAAATGTGGCTTGTATGGGAAGGTTGCAAGAAAGAAAGCCACTCCTCAAGAAAGGCCACATGCAGTCACGACTGAGCTTTGCCA
>NW_015650699.1:230001-232041 GCF_001515625.1 Sinocyclocheilus rhinocerous | reverse complement strand
TGACTCTCTCTCCTCTCCACCTGTAGCTGGTGTGTGGTGAGCGCACTGGCGCCATTGTACTGTGGCTGCCATCGCATCATCCAAGTGGATGCTGCACACTGATGGTGGTTGAGGAGAGATCCCCCCATATGATTGTAAAGCGCTTTGGGTGTACAGCATGCACAATGAAAGCGCTATATAAATGCCTCATTCATTCACTTTATAAATTGCATTACTTTTTAATTCTTGCCCGTGTTTAACCATTCAGCGCTTGCGCACTCTCTTGGAGACTGTGCGCTCATGCACACTCGCAGAGCACACATAATGCCAGGTTCACATTACTCCGTTTGCAGTGCGAATGTGGTGCGCATTTTTTCCGCGCTCATGTTAACGGATTAATAAAGCATTCACACTGCACACGGTTGCAGTCCAGCAGTGCGCTCCAGGAGCGGTGTGTCTGCAGCAGTGCAGACTCAGAGATCGTTTCCGCACCCAGTCTATTGAATTAAAGTAACAGCGCATTTTTTGCAGTAAATATTAACATGGATTGACACAAAAATTTAGTAATTACACCATAAATGCATAAATGCAAGTCTACTGTGTTTCACAGTCAACACATATGGCTTTTTGGCTAGGTTTAAAGGGAAAGAGCACTTTTAGATAAGGCAATAATAGATGACACTCGTGGAGGTAGGAATACAAAGTTCTTTATGAACCTCTTGTGAATAAAGCCTTGCAGATGGATCCGCACGCTTCCTGTGTTCCCTCCGTTACAGAATACACGGCCACACAAGGATCCAGCAGCTTTTCAGAGGAACATTGGCCAGGTATGGACACGGCAAGGATTTTGTTAGCCCTTAGACAGGGCTCGCAATCACTAGAGAACTATGTTCGCGAATTTTTAGAATTTTGATAGAGTTTTTTTGTGATGGCCTTAATCAACCTCTACGATCTGAGCTTAGACGCGAGGGTCCGCGTTCGTCACTGAGTTGTTTTTTGGACTTTGCTTTGTTGACTGTTGGCTCTCTATTCACTGTGGGTATCGCGGAGGAACGCGACCCCGCGTATCGGCAGATACTGCTTTCTGTGATCGGCGATCGGTGATCGGCTTCAAAAACGGCTACCTGTTATGGTGGTGTTTCTCTTCAGCAGGGACCGGAGCACTTGTCAGGATAGAAGGAAAAATGGATGGGGCAAAATACCGTCAAATTCTTGAGAAAAATCTGCTACCCTCTGCCAGAAATTCATCAATGGGAAGAAGGTTTACCTTCCAACATGACAATGACCCAAAACACACAGCAAAACTGACCACACAGCGGTTGAAGGAGAAAAAGGTGAATGTCCTTGCATGGCCTAGTCAGAGCCCAGACTTAAAGACCATTGAAATCTGTGGAATGACTTGAAGACTGCAGTCCACAAACAGTCACCATCAAATTTAAAGCTGCAGTCCGAAATCAATATTTGAGCAAGTACATAACCAGCCAGTGTTCAAAACTATCGCCTTACTTTAGCCCGATTCACATCGGTTAGTTTATAATAATGTTTTCTAATTTGAGTGGTACGGGTAGGTTTTCGTGGGAAATTCGAGCATGCTGCCGCGTCATTACATCTCGTCTGTAAACATAAAGAAGTTGTGCCGGCTAGTAGGCTATATCGCTATATGTGAGGATCCTGCAGGTGTCGAGTTCGAAGGGAGCATAGTTTGCTTTTTGGGTTAAAAGAATTTCTTAATATGAAATTCGAGTGGTATGACAATTAGACATTAGACTGTACAGAAATTGAAATCTACACGCTAATACACTATAGGCAATGCTGATGTTGTTGACATTAATAATTTGAGAATAAAGTATAACAATAATAATAATTTGCACGGTTTGATGTGATATGAGCTAACCGATTTTTAGATTAAATCACCATTGGTAGCGCGATTTATTTTAATGCTTTTTTCCTCAGTTGGTCAGAACAAACGTCGCAGACTTGTTACTACTTGTTCAGATGACAATATCTGGGGAACATCCTTATTTGAGTCATATTTTCCAAGACGTAGGCTAGAATCTGTGA
>NW_015650699.1:228890-229854 GCF_001515625.1 Sinocyclocheilus rhinocerous | reverse complement strand
ATTTTATAGTGGCCTTTTATTGTGGCCAGCCTAAGGCACACCTGTGCAATAATCATGCTGTCTAATCAGCATCTTGATATGCCTCACCTGTGAGGTGGATGGATTATCTTGGCAAAGGAGAAGTGCTCACTAACACAGATTTAGACAGATTTGTGAACAATATTTGAGAGAAATAGGCCTTTTGTGTACATAGAAAAAGTCTGTTTGAGTTCAGCTCATGAAAAATGGGGGCAAAAACAAAAGTGTTGCGTTTATAATTTTGTTCAGTGTATATATATAAATTATTTAGTTACTTAATTTTAGTTTTATATTTAGTTTCATGTATTTTGCAGATGCGATACCTGACGCTGTAAATAGCTAATTCTGGTTGAGTACCATCTGTATATATCTAGTCTCATATTTAATCATACACTTGGACCATATATCACAGCAAGTAAGTCTATTAAAAAAGCAGATGTGCAGATATATCAGTATTAAAGTAAAAATTAAAGTTTTTTGGGTGTTAGTATCCAATATGTTAGTCTTAAGGTTATCTATAAGGCAGTGTGCTCCAAAACAGTGACAAAATTCGCATTTAGAAGATATAAGCATTCAAAGCTTGCAGTTCATCACTTCTTTTTTTGACGTCACATCGTACTTCAGCTTCTCATCAAATCTTCTGACCAATCAAATGCTCTCTAATTGCGAAGTACAGTGAATATCCACACCGGTGCGGTGACTGACAGCCACACATACTGCCGGCGCACAACCCACGCAAGAAAGATAATTCTGCAAACAGCTGCAATTGCAGGTTTTAAATGCTCTCTAGAATCCGAAGCGCCCGCCCCCTACACTATAAATAGACGCTGAAGCTGCGGTTGAGATCGGTCACTTGTTCATAGTGTAAAATTTCCTGTACAGTGAATGGCACGTAGTGCACAATGTAGGCGATAGGGAACGATTCAGACAGTGTAAATATGCTTTT
>NW_015650699.1:219481-228840 GCF_001515625.1 Sinocyclocheilus rhinocerous | reverse complement strand
AAAATCTGTGGAATGACTTGAAGACTGCAGTCCACAAACACTCACCATCAAATTTAACCGAACTTGAGCAGTTCTGCAAAGAAGAGTGGGCAAATATTGCAATGTCTAGATGTGCACATATTCCAAAAGAATAGAGGCTGTAATTAAAGCAAAAGGTGGTACAACAAAATACTAACACAAGGGGGTGATCCTTTTTCCAGCTCTTTTTCAGCTCAACTCGATAGGGAACGATTCAGACAGTGTAAATATGCTTTTGATTGGTGATGTCTGGTTTCACGTTGTGTCACGCGAACCGCAGCAGCGCGCAGTCTGATCCGGTCTTGGCTCCGGTCCAGAGACGAAATCGCACGGAGCGGATCATATGTGCGAGTCGGCATATATTAAACACTTTTAAAACTACACAGCCTCAGCATGATCATGTTCACTATTTTGTTTTACTAAGTTTCATATTGAATCTAGGGGGTAATCTATTAGACTGTGGCTGTCAAATGCGGCTTTACCGAGCTCAACGGCTCTGATGCATGCAGATATAAACAAAACGCTATTGGCTAATTTAAAAAGGGGGCGGGGCTGCTCGATATGTCCCGCCCTGTCTTCCTGTTTCAGTTGAAATTACGTCACCACATAGAATAACACTGCGTGTTTCAAGGCACTTCAGGGGACCTTTAAACTCAAATTATTCTTAAATAGTCTTGTGTTGGAGTTTAGTGGTAAATATCAAACATGTTTTGTTATTTTAGGGCAGAGGTGTGAAAGTCATTTTAGGTTGAGGGCCGGATCATAGAAAATTTCTCCTTGTGAGGGCCAAATTACCTTTTGTTAAACCTTAGTTTGCTCACAAATACATTCATGTTTGTTTTTTTCAAAGATGATGCTAGGTTATTTTCTCGACAAAAATTATATCTCTTTTTTTTATTAAACTCTATTTTACTGAGTATTTTTTTTATATAGTACCTTGGTTGGTTTAGGCCTCTCATGGTTTCATAAATATGAAACTAAAACCACTAGCAGGTGGTGGCAAGTCCCCCAAGGCATCATTACAATGCAGCTATCATCATTTACGTGCTGCTCAAGATTCTGGCACCACTTTATAACATGCATGTGTGTTAGGTGTCCCGAGGTGTAACATCAATGCAAATAAATGAGCAATTTTATATGCATTGATGTTTTATTTAATTATTGTTCAAATCATCCCGCGGGCCAGATTTGACACCTTTGTGGGCCGTATTCGGTATGTTTGACATAAGGGCAAGACAGACTCTAAAAATATGCCATTTAAATTCATCACAAGAAGATATCAAATCTCAAGCTCCTGTCATGGTAAAGGGTATGATTGGGCTGCTTCAGTTTTCTGTGTTTTGTGGGAGACCACTCTATCATTTTTATTCCCTTCCTATAGTTCACTTTATTTTCCAAATAAATGAATAAATAAATACAACCAATGCATTAATAGGTAATTCAGACTATCAGAACTATATACGTATAACGTAGAACTGTAATGTATAAAACTATCAGAAGGACTAAATTGCATTATCCTGATATCATTCTTGTAGTTTGGCAACCAGATGCTAATTGCAAAATTTGGCCTACTGTAATGCCTTAATTACAAACAATTAAATTAAATCTTTATATTAGTCAAATTTTTTTTAACAAACCAATGTAATATTAGCAATACATTGTTAAATATTTTAGATGTAAATTTAAATACAGGAAGGTAAGAGGACGGTAATTGCTAGTACAGCTTGAGAAAGATAAGCAACTGACCTTTTTACCTCAGAAAACCATGGTGCAATGGACTGTACATTCAATGAATATCCGTTGTTAAACCACCCTGCATATTCAGTCTGGTAAAAACTGTCCCAAATATGTCCAAAATTTTGTCTTTGAGGTCTTAAATTTCAGGTTACAGGCTTCTAGAGTATCAGAGGTTCATTTGACAAACAGTAGGAGGTTGCTGAGTGTCATGTTCTCTAAAGTGCCGTAACACATAAACAGACACAAGATAGTGTGAACCTTGACAACAGAGGTCGACCTGCCTGACAAACCCCTGAGGTCAACAGGGGTCAAATACCAAAGGAATATTTTAATGACTGCCCTAAATTAGTCTTTTTCCATGTAGAGGAACATATAACTGACCCAAACCTGGTAGAACAGTCTAAGTGCAGCAGACCACCTGGTGATGGTAAAGTTATTACATAACCAATAGGGATGTAGGCCTAACGATTCACTCAAATCACGATTTGATACAATTCACGATACGATTTTCTCACGTTTTTTTTTTTTTAAACAAAATTAGATTTAAGACAAATTATAAATGAAAAGGTGTCCTTTTATTATTGCTTGGACAAAATGCTGCACATTTCTTTGTGAAACAGAAATATGTCAAATAACAAAACTAAATTGAAATTTTAAAACAAACCCCAAATCTAATATAATAAATAAGACAAAAAAATCTCTTCATATAAACAAAGTCTTTGCCTATGCTCTTTCCATTGCTCTTTCCATCCATGCAACCACTGCATTTGAATCACAATCCAAACAAAGATGCTGCATACACGTTTTTTAATCTAAATTAGATTGTATAATTTGAAATTTTAAAACAAAAACTAAATGCTCTGACTTTAATTTAGTGAAACTATACTACATAAAACATCTGCACGAAACAGACATCAGAAGCTCTGAATGAGGCGCATATTCACTGTCTGACAGCAGGTGGCGCTTATGGAACAGCAGCGATACAGTGTTTCCTTGGTTACCGCTGTAAACAAAGCAGCAGCGCTTATGAACGCTGCTTTATTATACATTATACAGAGTCGAGATAAAAAGAAAATATCATCTAAACTTTTCTAAAGACAGCCAGTTCCCCTCAGAGATACATTCATATAAACATCCACCCACAAATGTATCGCGATTCGTTTAACATCTCAACCGATTTGAATCGTCACATATTTGTATCGATGTTCAACCGGCTCGGAGCATCGTTACATCCCTAATAACCAACGTAAACTGGGACAATTTTAAATGGACAATTTCAGACTCTGAAATCTGACTGGATGAGCCACATTTAAAGCGGTTGCCAAATAGCCAATACACACACACACACCTGTGATGGCACATGTAATTCTGCATTTAATTACTTTTTAATTTCAGCATTGCCTGTCAACCGTAAACTGCTATTCAATTAAACTAATAAACTATAATAATTAATGGAAGGATTTATTCCAGTTTTTATCAACAAATCTAACAAGGTCATACGCTACAGTGATTTTACAATGGCTATGGGGTATTTGTGGTACAAATCACAGTAATGCATGGTCTCTGTATTGTTTTAATGGGGAGCTACATGAGAGAGCTGTCAGTGACTTCAATATCGTGAGTACAAGTGATCAGCATGCGGTAGTTAGTATGCGCATATGGATCCCAGACACAAATGTTTCACTGCAGTGACTTTTTACAGAGAATTAGAAAAAACTCTCTGTGGATCAAATTCCTTCAAAGCAAAAATGTTGGATATATTGTTGACATGAAGAAAGCGGTTCCACAGCATGTCTATGTCCTTGGATGTTTCCATTTGACTTGCTTTCTCAGTGAGACATGAACACCAACAACAACAATGCCAAACTGTGGCATCTGATATCTTGAGGTCAAAGGGTGGTTAAACATGGGAACCAGCATATATAATGAAATGACATCCTCTGTGGAAAGCAGCTCACACACCTTACACTTTTTAATTTCTGTAAGGAATTTCCATATTTAGAAAGTTGTACTACATTGCTTTTACTTTTGTAAATTGCTACAAGCAAATGTCTAGACCAGGGGTGTCCAAACTCGGTCCTGGAGGGCCGGTGTCCTGAAGAGTTTAGCTCCAACCCCAATTAAACACACCTGAACCAGCTAATCAAGCTCTTACTAGGCATACTAGAAACTTAAAGGCAGGTGTGTTGAGGCAAGTTGGAGCTAAACTCTGCAGGACACCGGCCCTCCAGGACAGAGTTTGGGCAGCCCTGTTCTAGACCCTCAAAGCACTGGTGGTAATTTCCCCTCCAACTGATATGGCACAATGCTGTTATTCCAGAGAATTCCGTTTTTGAAAACCAGTGGAATGTAGCCATGTGTTCTAAATAGGGCTTACATATTGTAAGATTTAATGGAAGCCATGTGAATTTGAGATTAATGAGAGGCGAATTTGATCTTTTAGTAATACCGCTGGTTTAAGGGAATCCTTGTTACCATATTAGCAACATTACACATCACAACTATTTGAAAATATTAAATTGAACCAGATTTTTTCTGAAGAAAAATGTGAGTGATGCTTCTCCGTGTCACAGAGGTTGCCAGGTGTTTTCTAGGGTGCTATGTGGTATCTTAGTGGTCCAAGTCCCAACCCCTAGTCTCTATGATATTCTGCAGGGTCAGTTTTGTGCCAAACTTTAATACCTAGGGTTTTTTACACACCTTTAACCTTTGATATGAGTAATACTAGTTGTGATAAATTGTCTCTGCATGGCTAAAAACTGAATAACCAGCCCTGTCAGAAAGATGGATATGTTCAAAAATGTCTTTGCATTAATGTATGTGTCACAACAGTACAACAGCTTATCAAGGATACAAACATCTAATGTTGCATAAACAAGGGTATCCATATCACAGTGGTGCCATTAGTTATATATTAGTACAGTATTTATTTCAGAAGCCCTAAATAAGACAGCTGTCCTGTCCTTTGAATGCTATTTTAATACCCTTTAAAGCAACTCCAAACTGGCCTGTGGGGCCTCGTGTCACCTTTCCTGCACAAGGTTAACAACACCCTGAGAGCTGTCACCAGAGCATATAGGGGCCCTTAGGGGAGGTGGGCCATACCAGTCTCCATGGGAAAGAGACATTGCAGGGTATTTTTGGGCTAAAGCACCCATTTGAATGTTGTTTGTTGACCTTGGGTGTCAGGCGTGAGGGATGTGTAACTGGTAGTCTTGCTATCTTGTGATTAATTCAAGTGTTGTGAGAAATCTCATTTTACTGATGGCTGATTCAGTTCATATAACAGTCACTGAAGCAAAGTGTGAGACATAACACCACATACTGGAAGTTACTGTCTTATCTCTATACAGGTGATGTGTGTCAAGTTTTTAATGTTAAAATGACTTCTTAGTGGGCATAAAAAGTGCACACCCCTGTTAAAATTGAAGCTTTTTAAGATGTAAAAAGTGAATCTAATTAAAATCATGTCAGATCTTTTCTACCTGTAATGTAATTTTGAAACTAACAAAATTCAAATAGATACTTTTATCTTTCATCTTTCAGTACAATAATAACCTCAAATAAAAATCTAAATCAATAAAAGAATGGCTTCAGAAGAATAATAATCAGCTCCTTATGTATGGCTTTTTTGACATGCTCGGTAGCTCACCTGGCACAGCATTGCACTTGCAATGCGGAGCACTTGTGTATGAGTCTTCAAATGTGATTAGCGTTTCAGCACCAGCCGCTAGACATTTAATTTCTGAACTGCCGCAATACATTTAACAACCTTTGTAATAAAGCATCGCCAGTTTCACATTGATCTGTTTGGTATAAAACTAAACATGATTTTAGCACCGCTCACTGACATTTGGAAAGTGTTGTGAAACATTCAAAAAGCAATGCAATACCATTTTTCCGAAATTTCATCATTGGCACGTTTTTCCAATGAGCCTGGGTTGGTTAAATCAGTCAGAAATCTTTGCCATTGATTATACTGTTTTATCTGATCTTTAATATGCAGATATATTTTTATAGATTGATTTTTAGTTAACATTTACAGTACTACTTGATGTGAAACGGACAATTACAATTCAAATAGAAGACCTATTAGGGGAACAAGCCTCCTGGAGAGATTAACACAATAGCTGTAGTGACCAACAATAGGATCGTGCATGTCAGCGTTACTGTTTTGGCAGTTTCCAAGGCACATCACTGTCACATGACCTGCTGAAAAAGCTGCAGCAGTGGAAGTCTGAAGATAGCTTGCTTGTTTTCTTGCGATTAAATCTGCTTATTTTGGCACCCTCTTGAAGTGCTCCTCCCTTACACAAAAGTATTGTGAAGGGGACTTTTTCAAATACAAAAAAGACAGAGGAAGGATCTATTCAGATACAGCGCCCTGTTTTCCCCATTTCAGAACCTTGCTTCCAAGTCATGCTAGTCACGCCAACTTTCACTGGAGAAATGACCAAAATCATAAATATATATATATATATATATATATACACATTCTTCCATATCTTGGCTTGTTTTAATATATTCCACTTTGTATTTTGTTGCTCACACACGTCAATAACATAAATCAGTCCGGTTGCAGTTAAATGGAATAGCACCATTTCTACCAGGTGATAAATTTGTATTATCATACTGCCAAGCCCAATGTATTACAGCACATTTAAGTGAAATATGGAGAATTAAAAAACACGGAAAGCACCACAGGGAGACTATATCAACAGGTATGAATGTGAGTCCACCCACTGAGAAACAGCGACACAATTTTTCCCCAACAAATCTGATGAAAGATGAAAGGCTGACAAGGTGTTAATAGCAGGTCAGAGATTCTTTTGCATTACGTAATGGTTTCCCCAGCAGACTGGTAAAATGATGAAGGGAAATGAGCCTTTGGTTTTATAGTTTCTGGTCACCTTTTGCTCCTCTACCCAGGCCCAGCATCTGTGCATACGTGACCTTTTTCCTTCATCTTTTCACTGCAAACCATGACATCATCTTCATCCATGTGTGGGAAAAAATCTGGGCCCCTAGTGCTCTGTACAGGGGCTATTTTAAGAAGCTGTAAATATGGGAACTTCCTCTGTGTAAGGGTATCTCATATCCCAAATGATCGTTTTACATTATTAACAACAAGCTTCAAGCACAGTAAGCCGTGCTGCCATATTGACTTTGTACTCACTAACTGGGACAAACCAATTGCCCTGAATGATATTAAACTGAACATATAAGTCAGCATGAATTGACCCTATTTACTTTCTTTTTATTTTGAGACAGGCACCCCAAGAATATCCCAAGCTCTTCACTGGCAACTATCTTGAGTTGTATACACACACACACTAAGTGTACAATTTCACAAGGTCAAACATTGACAGTTTGAATCATATTAATTTAATAATGGTTGCCGCAATAATAGCAATTGACAAGAGATGTAAAAAAAATAGCTACTATTGGATAGATTCAGGTGGTCTTGAGGGTAAACTTGATCTTTAGCCTGTACGTCCTAGTCCCAGTCAATATGGACAAATTAACAAAAATTTATTCTGAAGGATAAAATCCCACCCATCCCATCACAGAATTAAAACAGGCTGCATATGTCATTTCCTGTTAACTTTAAAAACATGTTTAAATGCAATAGCCTTCATTGACATAAAAACTTGGTCCTTTTGTACTGTATTTGTACTGTGTATTAGAGAAAAACATTTATGTCATAATGATATTTCCCCCCATTTTAAATTCTTATTCTCCAATGAAAGGTTAGATTTATGTGAATTTTTAAAATAAAAGATCAAAATGATTAACAATGCATATTTATTTTCACAGCCTTCTTTGATCATATTTACCAAGGGTGCCAATAATTCTGACCACGACTGTAGTTGTAAGTGCATTTATTTTTTAACAGCTATTCGACTACCTTTATTTACTGAGGTTTGTGTCATCCTAAAATTGATTAACTGTTGGTTTCAAACAGGCGTTCCTACTCCACTTCTGTACCCAACTGTATCATCATGTGATACATCATCACAAATCCACTGTCTTAACTCCCACAAGTTGCATCCTTTTGCATTTACATGAAGTTGCAAAATGGTGTGCTCAAATTTGTTGCATCATCATCAGTGTTCGCAAATGATACTTGAAGTTGCAAACCCTACCATTCTGCATTTTTCCAAAGAAAACCGCAGAAAATTGCTAAATATTTTTTTTCTTTGAAGGCCCTGCTGAAAAAACCAGCACAATGGGTTAAATCTCCATAAGGTTAGTAGTGCATGCAGGGAGGCACTCCCCTTTGGCACTTTACCTTTTTAGACTATAAATATAGATTATTATGTGCTGCTAGCTGTCACTGCGTTGTTTCCTCTTTATGTGCATGTTTGTGTTGTCTACAACCAGTGTCTTGTCCTTATCACTCACTGTATGACACTTTCATGACCTCTGCTCTAGGATGTATTATTCCTCATTAAACTTTGTGTCTGTTTGCCTGACTATCATAGAATAGCTGCTACAAACCAGTGCCATTAAAGGATAGCTGGCCTATGTCTTGGATGATTTGTTTGATTTGTTTATTTGAAGAATTCAAATATATATCCTCCCTTAAGCTATATGCCCTCCCTCTAAGGCATGGGTTGCCAACTTTTAAGTTCAGTTTGGAGTGAGATTTTTTTTCGGGGGTTTCTATCTCGATTCAATATCAATTCAAGTGTATATACTGTAAATATAAGAGGATAAAAATATTTTGTTGAATGCAGTTTAATGCCTTTTAGCACCATTTTTCAAACTTGGTTTAAATTCAGTATTTGCTTGCATTCATTGTGTGTAATTATGCAAGTATCAAAGGATGAAAGTGTAAAAAATGGATGTAAGTTATTAATTTTTTTAATTTCTGATTTAAAAATCTAGTGTTCAATCATTTATTCAAATGAAGAACTTAAAAATAAGTAAGCAGGTATGACCTGCAATATTCTAGATATATTTAGTAAAGAGCCATACAGGTACCTAGTGGGTAAATGCATTACAAATGAAAATGATTTTTTTTCTGACCACAAAATGACTCTAATTTGCCTCTTTGCATTGGAACTTAAAACCCTTTTTTCTATTTTAACCTTACATACTACACTAATTGAAATATAAGTAATAGAAATATTAGAAAAAATATTAAAAGTCATTAATTGACCATAATTATTGCACAAATAGTATTTAGTACCAAAAAATCTCCTCAAAATATTAAATAAATATTATTTAACTAAAATATAGAACACTTATTTAACTGAAAAATAGTTAAGCTGCATGGTCACATTATAAGTAAGTAATACCTGAGGGTTAAGAAAATCATATTAATGCTGCCTCTCCATCACTCTCCAGAATAAAATTACACTGTAAATGTCATCGACGTAAATCAATGCATAAAATGTTGTAATGTTTACCAAAAATTGCTGCAAATACCTGTATAATGAAGCTGTCGTCTATCCTACTTAAACCCATTCAAATGTATTGTCAACGCTGGCTTGTTTGGAGAGCTCCGTGAACCACGTGACTCGCGACGCCGGCGAGATCAAAGCTTGTCGCAACTCTGTTTTTTTCATGGCTCTGGCTTTAACTGAAGCGCTACATTT
>NW_015650699.1:212815-219444 GCF_001515625.1 Sinocyclocheilus rhinocerous | reverse complement strand
TTTGTTTTTTCTCATTGTGATGGATGAGTAAGGGCATTTGGCCTTTGTTTTCCCTCCTATTTATATTCCTGTGAAACAGGAAGCCATGGCTGGATAATTTCATGTTCATAATCACCCTGGTATGCTCAAAATTGTAAATATGAATGGGAATATACTTCACAGATATTTTACTCATAAGAATTTCTAGGGGTGCCAATAATTGTGTCCAACGTGTATTTGAGAAAAACATTTATGTCATAATGATATTTCCCCCCATTTTAAATTCTTATTCTCCAATGAAAGGTTAGATTTATGTGAATTTTTAAAATAAAAGATCAAAATGATTAACAATGCATATTTATTTTCACAGCCTTCTTTGATCATATTTACCAAGGGTGCCAATAATTCTGACCACGACTGTAGTTGTAAGTGCATTTATTTTTTAACAGCTATTCGACTACCTTTATTTACTGAGGTTTGTGTCATCCTAAAATTGATTAACTGTTGGTTTCAAACAGGCGTTCCTACTCCACTTCTGTACCCAACTGTATCATCATGTGATACATCATCACAAATCCACTGTCTTAACTCCCACAAGTTGCATCCTTTTGCATTTACATGAAGTTGCAAAATGGTGTGCTCAAATTTGTTGCATCATCATCAGTGTTCGCAAATGATACTTGAAGTTGCAAACCCTACCATTCTGCATTTTTCCAAAGAAAACCGCAGAAAATTGCTAAATATTTTTTTTCTTTGAAGGCCCTGCTGAAAAAACCAGCACAATGGGTTAAATCTCCATAAGGTTAGTAGTGCATGCAGGGAGGCACTCCCCTTTGGCACTTTACCTTTTTAGACTATAAATATAGATTATTATGTGCTGCTAGCTGTCACTGCGTTGTTTCCTCTTTATGTGCATGTTTGTGTTGTCTACAACCAGTGTCTTGTCCTTATCACTCACTGTATGACACTTTCATGACCTCTGCTCTAGGATGTATTATTCCTCATTAAACTTTGTGTCTGTTTGCCTGACTATCATAGAATAGCTGCTACAAACCAGTGCCATTAAAGGATAGCTGGCCTATGTCTTGGATGATTTGTTTGATTTGTTTATTTGAAGAATTCAAATATATATCCTCCCTTAAGCTATATGCCCTCCCTCTAAGGCATGGGTTGCCAACTTTTAAGTTCAGTTTGGAGTGAGATTTTTTTTCGGGGGTTTCTATCTCGATTCAATATCAATTCAAGTGTATATACTGTAAATATAAGAGGATAAAAATATTTTGTTGAATGCAGTTTAATGCCTTTTAGCACCATTTTTCAAACTTGGTTTAAATTCAGTATTTGCTTGCATTCATTGTGTGTAATTATGCAAGTATCAAAGGATGAAAGTGTAAAAAATGGATGTAAGTTATTAATTTTTTTAATTTCTGATTTAAAAATCTAGTGTTCAATCATTTATTCAAATGAAGAACTTAAAAATAAGTAAGCAGGTATGACCTGCAATATTCTAGATATATTTAGTAAAGAGCCATACAGGTACCTAGTGGGTAAATGCATTACAAATGAAAATGATTTTTTTTCTGACCACAAAATGACTCTAATTTGCCTCTTTGCATTGGAACTTAAAACCCTTTTTTCTATTTTAACCTTACATACTACACTAATTGAAATATAAGTAATAGAAATATTAGAAAAAATATTAAAAGTCATTAATTGACCATAATTATTGCACAAATAGTATTTAGTACCAAAAAATCTCCTCAAAATATTAAATAAATATTATTTAACTAAAATATAGAACACTTATTTAACTGAAAAATAGTTAAGCTGCATGGTCACATTATAAGTAAGTAATACCTGAGGGTTAAGAAAATCATATTAATGCTGCCTCTCCATCACTCTCCAGAATAAAATGACACTGTAAATATGCATAATATGCTGTAATGTTTGGGAGCCTGAAAGCGTGTGTCTCACGCCAAATGTGTGAGAGTTGGCAACCCTGCTCTAAGGTATACAATAAATCTGATACTCTTTAGACATTTTATTTTACAACACACTTTTTGTTTTTTTGCAGTTTGCAGCTGACTGGCCTGTGACTCCGTGGATGAAGGAATGCAGACAAACTACTCATTTGACTTCAAGCCTTAAACAATGAATGTATGTTCAAAAGAGTCATTACTCAGTTAGACAAATGAGAAACATGCATAAAAACACGGTAGAGCCCTGCATCTGTGTTTGTCAGCAGGAAAACACTTTAAATGATATCTAGTTGGAGAAAACTAAGAAAACATGAAAGTATTTTAATAAAGGCTACAATAAAATTGCATTAGTTGTCACTCATTTAAGCGAAGATCACTAAAAAGATAAAGCATTCAAAATGAACAAAATACATCTAGCTTTATTTTAAACTGTTCATTGTTGCTATTAGTTAAAGAAATAATACATTTTGTTATTATTGTTCTCATTACAGTATATCCCACAGAAATAAATAGCCTAGTTCATAATTCAGTTAGATATTATCTGCCATCTGCTGGTAAGATTATGCCAATAAGTGCAAACTGCCCTCTAACGCTCCTCGAACTCTTAGACAGTTTATACTTAGGCTAATTTTTGAAACTCTTTATTGAAAGACTTAATTCACATTTAATTTAATCTTTTATATAATGTTAGTTAGTCAGACCAAATGTTTCTCAGAGTCCTCATTTCTGTACTTGAAATAATTGTTCCCTCTCTACTGTTCTCATCAAGGTCCTGGGAAAGCCACAGCCTTGCCAACTCTGCATAGCTCAGAAGCCAGCGCCCGCCCCTCTCTCATCGTGGGAGTTACATTTCCTGTTTGACTCTGACATTTCTGGAACAGTGTCCTTTCTCGTGGTATCTTCCAAAAATGTAATAAATGGCAACCCAACAATATTATAAACTATTATAACAGAATGGCAGTATTATAAACTATATTCTACAAATTATAAGAGTTAGATTGATAATAATGCCACAATTTTGCAGTAGAAACAAAGGTCACTTTAGCAGTCCCTGATATTGTAGATTTTTAATAAACAAATATATAAATTTTATAACTGAGTAATATCACAGGCAAGAGTGCTGTTGCTCCCATATTCAGACCAATGCACAATTGCAAGTGTGATGTTGCTTTTATACATCAGTTTATATTTAAAATTACATTAAAAAACAAAACATTAAAAATTATGTTCTATATAGTATGAATGATGAGTGTAGACTTGTGCCGGTATTCGGTAATTCGATATATCACGGTAATGAATATGCACGATATTGTTATCGTGGGCACTTCTAAATACCGTGAATAATTATATATCACAAGTTATTCAGAATTTTGAGAGCAGTGCCACAGGCTGATTGCCTCCATGCCACGCCGCATTGATGCAGTAATTCATGCAAAAGGAGGCCCAACCAAGTATTGAGTGCATAGAAATGAACATACTTTTCAGAAGCCTGACATTTCTGTTTAAAATATCCTTTTTTTTATTGATCTTATGTAATATTCAAATTTTCTGAGAGACTGAATTTTGGGTTTTCATTATCTGTAAGCCATAATCATCAAAATTTCAAGAAATAAAGGCTTGAAATATTTCACTGTAATGAATCTATATAATATATGGGTTTCACTTTCTGAAATGAGTGACAAAAAATATTGACCTTTTTCATGATATTCGAATTTTTTTAGATGTACCTGTACTACATTCGTCATTATCACATGACCAACAAGCATCAGTTGAAATAGTAGGTTATCCGGGTACTTTTTGCCTACTGTTTTATGAGTACTGGGAGTTAGGACATGCTACTCACTTTCACCTACTACATAGTAGGGATTTAGGCATATTCAGACGCAGCCCATATTGTTAAAATGTGTGACACGTTAGTGGATCATGTTCATAGGTAGTGTGATAATGAACTGCATCTGTAGTTACTCTGCTGGGATACCTGCGGGGGATCTGACGTCATACATCCACTAAAGCGGCTCAGAAAAGTTATTTCCGAGAGTCAGCTCAAGCAGCATTCGAGATGCCACGCGCTTTGATATGTTGTATCTAATGCTGTGACATTTTGAACTGTTAAAATACTTTACCATTAACTACAAGCCTATACACTATATTACTATTATAGTCACAAATAAGCCAGATACTCACCTTGCAGACTGCTGCTTTGCCACTGAACTCTTGTCCTGTGAATTGTCCCTTGAGCGGAAAACACCGCGGAAGATCCGTTATTCCCCATCAATACACTTCTTGATATCTATTCTAACTGAATCTAACGCAACCGAATCATTCAAAAAAGCCGTCACAGAGATGTCTGACCTCGAGAAAGACTGCAGTGGATACAGCGGAGGAAAACCATGCAACCCGCCTAAATTCAGTTTGAAAGCTAAACACAGCTCACACGTGTGTGTTTGTATCTCTCGCGAGCTGTCCAATCGCTGTGTCCGGCTCCTTGTGTGAACGCCCCAACGCTCCTGACAAATACGGTCACTCCCGCTGGCGCGAGGCTTCGGTACGATGTGTAGAAATGTCCGGCTGGTGGAAAATGTTCTAGGTAAGGCGCCACGTCCAACAATTTTAGCATACATCCGATCCCAGTATGATTTATCCCAGTGTAACAAAGGGAAAAATATGAAGACTTGAAACATTTTAAATAAAGTTAATTGTTTTACTAAATTCAAGATTAAGTTTGAGTTAGATTCTCACAAGACTATTTTGCTGCAATATTTTTTTTCCAAGATAAATTAAAACAATTTTTAATTTTCATAAGTCACAATTTATGTATGCAGTGCAAAAAATTTAAATAAATGAGAAGGACTTGATTACCCTGTTGAAAAAACCAGCATATGCTGGTTAGGTATGTTTTGACGCTGGGATGCTGGTTTAGGTCCTTTGCTGGTCCTTTTGCTGGTTTATGCTGGTCCTTTTGCTGGTTTATGCTGGTCCTTTGCCAGCACACGACCAGCATAAACCAGCAAAGGACCAGAATTAAAAATATCTGTATGACATTATATTCTGAAGTTCTTCCCTGTTGTACCGAATATCTATACTTTTCAAATTATCATATCGAAGTTAGAAATTCAAATATTGTGACAGAATTAATGTTGTAGGGTGCCACAAGTTTGTTAAAATTTCCAAAGGGTGCCGCGACTAAAAAAAGGTTGGGAAACACTGATCTACACTGCAGGGCTCCGACACCCCTGGTTGACACCCCAGGCATTTTCTATAACTTACAGTAGGCCTACAAGTCAAGCTGCAATACCAAACAAAACCACACGGAGATGCCAACAGACCAAATACTAGCCGCCTTAACCTGACTGTATACAGTTCCATTCAGAATTAATAAACAGAGCAAAACACAAATTAAAAAAGCAAATAAAAACATTCTGAATTTGTTGAATGTGGTGATCTGAAGGCGGCTCGACATGACAAGTGAGCAGCTCCTCTGTCAGAGTGACCATATAAACACCACTGACCGCAGCAAACTCCTATAAAAACAGGCTTCTTCAGCGAGTGTCCATTATAAAACACTTGCCAGACATGCGACCATACTGAAATGTGCTCGTGCAAAAAGCTCTCAGAGAGCGCACATACATGGCCTGTTTATTTGCACACTTAATAATAACGGACTAGCGCGTCTAAAAATGCAGGACTGCTGTATGTCACTGTAATCGTCTTTACCTCTTTACAAACTTTGATGTGACTTGACGCTGATTGGACTAGGCTATATATCCAGAGGCAGAACAAACAGTCTAGAACAGTGACAGCTAGTGTAACACGGTGGTTGAATGTGACAGAAAAAATCCCTCCCTTTCACACTTTGGTGGTGCATCGCCCTAATGAAGAAACCGCACCAGTGTGCTTTAAGCAGGCATACATTCGATTCATTGGTGAGTGTTTTTAAGATGAATAGCTTGTTGTATTCCTCGTTTGTAAGAATGGGATGATGTCTCAAATGTCTCTGAAATCGAAATAAGACCTTTTGCATTCACCAAGAGTCTTTCCTCTGAGGGCCTGTGAGAGCTCGTTAGATTTTCACATTGCTAAAATTCTGTTACACACGTGCCATCAGCAAACTCTCACACTCTAGTTATATATTAACTTTGGTTTGAAACTTTGGTATATATATATATTTTTTTTTTTATATAAGTGGAAGGAAGAACGTTTACTTAATAACGCCAGATGGCGCTCTTTAATCGTTTTTGGATCTTTAGTTACATTTATACAATACATCTTTAACAGTCATGCCCTGTCTGGACTGTCAAGAAATGTATAGACTTCAGCCAAAAGTGTATCCTACAGATTTTTAATTTTAACCAGTTCAGGAGACATGAAGACTATAACTGTATCTCACACTCTAGTTATATATTAACTTTGGTTTGAAACTTTGTCCACCTGTTGTCATTAAATCATACAGCGTTTTTAAGGACAATTTATATGGATGTCTACAAAATTATGTAACTTTAAATAAAATAGTGTACATTTTAAAAACAATAGTTGACAATTATGTAAAATAAAATGTTTAAATCCTTTAATGAATTGTCAGATATGATATAGAAACAATATTTGATGTCTAAGGGAAATGTATACGGAAAAATTGTTTAGAAGTTATATGTTAAATACTGAATATATATATAT